>NC_056751.1:252571102-252718602 GCF_019279795.1 Protopterus annectens
AGTTTACTCCTTAAATAGAAATTTTAGTTCCTAGCTCCACCCCTCTGTTAACAAGTGATTAACCTTAAGTGACCTCTTCTGTCTTATGAATGAGTCCTTAATTAATCAGTTCTTATTTCTGCCTGACTCAGAACAGAGAGAGCTGTGGTCTCTTTTGAAGTTTTAATATGCTGTTAAAACAGAATGCAAGCAAAACACAAGGTAAAGAAAACAAACTACAGTATTCAAAATATAGAAAGGCAATACAGAAATACAAAAAATAACAGCAAACTAACCTTTCCTTCACAGCAAAGTGTAGCAGAGTCTGGATGAGCCTTTCTGGTAAAGCTCTGAAATGTTTTAGTTTACTCCTTAAATAGAAATTTTAGTTCCTAGCTCCACCCCCTCTGTTAACAAGTGATTAACCTTAAGTGACCTCTTCTGTCTTATGAATGAGTCCTTAATTAATCAGTTCTTATTTCTGCCTGAGGGTGTGCCAGACTTGAGGATGGTGCTGGAGGGCTGCCTATGTCAGATGCACATAGTGCACTCCCTATACATGGCTGAGCACAGGTAGTGTCATGTTTGGCATTCCTTTTACTGTCTGTGCAAGTCAGAGAGGGTGACATTCCCTGGGTCCCTACTGTGTCAGTGCATATGCTACGCGTTGCCTCTTTGCCAAGGACAGGTCATACTGGGCATGCCTCCTTCCGCCTACTGGGTCAGGCTCAGGTTGTTCCTCCTCAGAGTCACTCTGTGCCTGTACAGGCTTTGGCATTGGTGGGGGCTGTGTGGCCCTGCCCCATGCTGTTCCTGCTGCAGCTGCTTCCGCAGGATCATATTGTGCAGCATAGCACATACCATAACAATTTGGGTGCATACAGCTGGTGAATACTGCAAGGCTCCACCGGATGTGTCCAGACATCGGAACCGTGACCTCAGCATCCCAAACACACTATCTATTATATGTCGGGCCTGTGTGTGCGCCTCATTATGGCATTGTTGTTCAGGTGTTCGTGCATTTCTCATGGGGGTCATCAGCCATGGCTCCAGTGGGTACCCAGCATCTCCCACTAGGTGACCATAGTGGATGTCCATATTAGCAAAGCTGTGGTACAGCTGCGTCAGATGCCATATTTCTGAATTGTCACAGCTTCCTGGGCAGCCAGCTCACACATTCATTATAATGCCCTGGGCATCACATACGGCCTGACAGTTGATGGAGGGGATGCCCCTGCGGTAAATGTATGCCCTACCCAGCTCACCGGGTGGTGCTTTGATGGGTAAATGCGTGCAGGCTATAGCACCCACTACCCCAGGGTAGTCTGCTACTTGGTGGAAGAGACGCATATTGCTGGTCAACACCTCACGTGCGTTGAGGAAATATACGTGCTCACTGGCATGTGCTGACATGGCATCCAGGAACTGGTGGAATACTCTGGATGCTGATGCCTGTGAGATCCCCATGATATCCCCAGTTGTGCTTTGGGAGGTACTGTGGCTAGTATACCTAGGCCTACACATACCTTGGTATCCACTGGGATGGGTTCCCCACGGCCTGTTTGATGTGTTAGGTGAGGCCGGCACAGCTCAACAATCTGCTGTAGGAGGTCTCTGTCCACCCTATAGCGCTCCACTATCTTCGGCTCATGTAGCCCCTGGTAGGTTACCCTGAATCTATGAACTCTTCTGTCTCCTCACTGAGGGTTGTTCGGCAGCACTCGCATCTTTATCACCCTCAGCCTCTTGCATATGTTGGTCTATGCTGCCTGCTGCAGCCCTTCTCATTTCGTAGGTTTGTTTGTTAGAATTTCCCTGCATGTATACACCGGTGGTGTAGAGTGTGGAAAAACCAGAGGGGAAGGTGTATGCTTAGTTTATAGTAGTGTTATGGGCTGGGCTGGGCTGCTGCCCCTGTAATCGGCTGAGCCTGATACATATAACCCATCAGCTCAACTAGTTCACCTTGATTACTCTCCTACTGCTGTTGTCCCTCCCAAATGCACTAGGCAGGTATAGACACACCCCTAGCTTAGCCATGCTAAGCTAGGAGCAATCCCGAGCCACAGGGCTCCAATCCACGTACAGTATGCCTGACACCCCCCCCCCCCATAATGTCACCTATATCAGTGTCCTGCACCCGGCTATCTATACACATACACTCTTGGGACCTGCCTCACACCCTAGTGATAACCGGGATTCACTATCCTTTACCTCATTTGCATAGGATTGCCTGCTAATGCATAGTTACATGACCCATACTGAGCCTCCCCAAAACTAACCACTGCTAAACGTCATGCAAACCCGCACACAACTGCTTAAAAGTGCCTTACTCGCACCATATTCGACGGCCCTTGTTCTGCCCAGTAACAAAACAATCGGCCTCTGCAAGGCTCGAAACCAGGACCTGGAAACACCACACACTATGTGCTTTACCACTAAGCCATGGCAAATATATATGCATCGGCTGTTATCACGTACATATCATCCATCACAGGGATTCAACAGTATAGGACATGTATTCCATCACGTAGATGTATGTGTGTTAATGTCTATACATATATATATACATATATATATATATATATATATATATATATATATATATACACATATATATACATATATATATATATATATATATATATATATATACATATACATATACATATATATACACACACACACACACACACACACACACACACACACACACACACACACACACACACACACACACACACACACACACAAACATAATATAGAATATATATCTCAAGAACAAACCTTGTGACACCAAAGGATTAGACAAGAATGAAAAGGAAACCACCAGTGACTCTTGTATTATGTACTGGTGTTAATCCCAAGGCAAGTGTGTTTCTGTGCGACACACAGGTTCAGTATTCAGGGTAATATTAGGGTTGCTGACTGAAACACACACACCTGCTATGTCTTGGAATAGAACACCTATCTGACTACTTTATCACACTACAGCATTACGCAGTTACACAACGCACTATCGAGATTACTGGGTCACAGCAATCCCAGAGGGGTATTCCTAGTTGGGTGACATCATCAGCCTTGCCAAAGTTGAGTATAGGAAACGTACAGAGTGTGCGTACATTAAAAAGCATTTTTCTGTCCACCAGGCAGATGGACACACACACACACACACACACACACACACACACACACACACACACACACACACACACACACACACACACACACAAACACACAAACACACAAACACACAAACACACAAACACACAAACACACAAACACACAAACACACAAACACACACACTTGGCATGTCTGGAATTAGAACACCGAACTAGCTACTTTATCACACTACAGCATTACGCAGTTACAGAACGCACAATCGAGATTACTGGGTCACAGCAATCCCAGAGTATTCCTACGTGGGTGACATCATCAGCCTTGCCAAAATTGAGTATAGGAATTGTACGGAGTGCAAGTACTCTAAAAAGCCTTGTTCTGTCCACCGGCAGATGGACACTCACACTCGGCATGTCTGGGATTAGAACACCAACCTATCTACTTTATCAAACTACAGCATTACGCAGTTACACAGAATGAGCTATTGAGATTACTGGGTCACAGCAATCCCAGAGGAGTATTCCTAGGTGGGTGACATCATCAGCCTTGCCAAAGTTGAGTATAGGAATCGTACGGAATGCGAGTACTCTAGAAAGCATTGTTAGGTCCACCGGCAGACGGACACACACACACACACACACACACACACACACACACACACACACACACACACACACACACACACACACACAAGTGATGGGATCAGAACACCTGCCTAGCTACAGATCACTATTACAGTACTAGGCAGTTACGAGTTGCGCCACAGAGATTACACATTCCAAGGCAGTCATCCTGACCATCCTGACCTTCTAGGATTGATGACATCAACAGGGATGCTGACAGTTACGATGTACATAGCTGTGAACATGTGTGTTTAACGTAGGAGTCCATCCCAAACAAGAGTATGCCATTCTGTGGAATGGACGACTACTTTCACTACACAGGGTTACAATCGCCATGCTCATACACATAGTAGCACATAACTTACACAAGGTGTCAGTGGGCATGCTCACACACTTAGTAGCACAGGGCTGTTTGGAATGCACTAAGAGTCCAAATACACAAGGTTATACTGGGCATGCTCATACACTTAGTAGCACAGGGCTGTTTAGGATACACTCTGATTCTAAACACGGAAGGCCACAGTGGCTATGCTCATACAGTTAGACGTACAGAACATGTTGTAATGGTCTCTGGTGTTAGTAGTGGTCATTGTTAGCAGGAATGCTGCACTACATGTATCTGACACTGGTCATCTACACAACACCTGCTGCTGTCCGACACCTTAGATGTATCAATCTATACCAAGCACAATACTACCACTCGCAGTGATTTCATGCTAGGAATGGCAACTGCTTGACCAACACAATGAGCCAATGTCCTGCTGTAATAATGAGGTTGTCCAGTGTCTGTCAGTCTGGGATGACAAGACTGACAGAAGACAAGCCTTTGTCACAGATCGCATGTATCCATGATTCAAGGGAGTGTTGATAATACCTTGTTTGCATTTGCCCATATAGCGCCATTCCAAGGCAAATTACCTAAACACAGGATAACACCCTGACACCTAGAAGACAATTGCATTGTATGCTTATGCTAACCAGTGCTAGATGTGTTGCTGTCATAATCAAACTGCTCACTGTTGAACCTACAATGGGGAATACTGACATCTGTGCAGTGAGGAACACCTGGCTGATGGCTCTGTTGTGCACAATAGCACTACCACCATATAACTCAGAACCAGACATGTGGGCCATAACACTGGTATGGACCACTTCAGGTGGTGGTGTCCCCACATTCATAACAGCTACTCACATGTACAGACCAGTACTCCAACATATATAATCACAGATGAGACAGGTGCAGGTCACAGTGTCAAAAGCTGCATTCTAGGATGCAATTGTCAGACACCACCATATCCTCAGACCACCAACACACATCCATACATGTGGTATGACAAGTAATGGAACAACACCAAGTAACATTTGACTGGTGGACTGTACCTAGCCCTACAACAACTGTGCAGAGTACCCATGTACTGACACAGTTACATTACGTGTTATACAATGCAATGATACCACTGTTTGTAACCAGGTCAGCTGTACACATACCAGGGTCCCTCAGATATTGACAGCATTAACAGATGACTGTTGCTGTGCACCACTGAGTGTGTACACAGCCTGACATGAAGCTATGACTGTATGAGATGTTTATATAGGGAGCAGATTGTTTTGACATTTGTGTAGGATATAACCTGGAATATGGACAGATCCCATGCAGCCTGTATGCATGGCATTAGAGAGTGCAGCTTGTACCTGCACAGTTGTTATTACAGGGGCTCTGTAGTGTACATGGATATATGAATGTGTACCTGTTTGGGGGGGGGGACAGTGTGTTTATGTTATTCAAGACCTTATCTGGCTGAACAGGTGCTAGTTCCGTAGGTGCAGTACCTCTCATGCCATAGTGCTGTGAAGCACAGCAGGTCTTGCTGTTGTCATTATGTTTCATGACACATCTATGGAATCCTCTGTGTTTTGCCTCATATGTGGATGAGTAGTTTCACAGTAGCGTTGTGTGGCATTATATGGAATATCTGCATCTTATGGAGGCTGACCATGGATCAACTTCCACTCATGTGTGTTGACCCTTGCAACAGTTACTACCATCTGTGGTACAGTTTAAGGCAGGGTACCACCGGTTTGCCTTCATGGTTTTGTTTGAATCCTGTTTCTGTTTCAATGGCACGATCAATGCACATATGCGAGTGCCTAAAGTGCATTTGTGTAGGATCCAGCATTTGCATATGCATTATACATCTGCATGGGTGCCATGATGGTCACCACTTCGCTCTTAAGGAGCATAACACTGGCTTTGAAGACTGACCATGTGTGGCATACTGTTAGCCCTGTTGGTGTGACTATGGTAATCCAGGTCATTGGTGTTGATGACATCCAACATGCATTGAGCACATGTGTTGGTACATGATGAGTCTTCCCTGTTCATAATGGGATAGCTGAGTGGCTATGATTATGGTGTCCTGTCTCATAATGCATCTTAAGTTGTGCAAGTGCAACTTGCGTGGGGGAGTACATATCCCTCAGGAAGTTGGACACACCTGTGGGACATGTGTTCCAATAAAGGATGTTGGCCAAGAGTCGAGGTATGTGTTATAACATAGTCATGCAGGGGTGCTCTCGAAAGCGTTGAACCATATCTCAATCACTGCACAGATATGTTCTCCATGTTTCAGATTGCCGTGAGTGAGTCCATATTGAATACCTGATTTGTATCATTGAGTAGCAAGACCCACAGTTTATTTCTTGGCTGTCCCTGTTGCACCAGTGGACTTTCACTTGAACCTGGCATGATGAGGGCAATATAGGGAACGCATGGGCCGTTGCCAGTATCCAGATTCTCAGGGGTGACAGGTGCAGGCCCTGTCTGGCAAAGCATCATGGTCTATCAACCATGTTATCCCAGGAAGAGAGATGCTGGATACTCTTTGAATTACACCAATAAATGTCACGACTGTGGAATACAATCCTTGTCCCTGTACTGCTGCATCATTCTGGCCACTGGCAGAATGCTACCCAGGCCTTGGGACATACCCGCATGGGCTACATGACCTGACAGTTCCTACATGCGTTTCCATGCAGTCCAGGCTACTGCATCACAGGTCCTGCACAACAACACAGCATATGCCAGAGGCATGTGTATAGTTCTAAAGGTGGTTGGAGTGTATGGGTATATGACTAATCATGGCAGACAGGCAGTTGACAGTAGGTTTGTCCTCATATAGCCTGGTGTGTAACATAGTGCTGGGGTTTGAGTTCACAAATGAGTACTGTTGGCCATGTTTCCAGCCACGTGTTCTGAGGTGTGACACAATTATGCGAACTATGTCGTACAGTATTTGTATTCTGTTGTCTGTCTATTCCAACTTGAGAGGTCTCTTGCTTGGCCAGATACTTAGAGGCCTCTGTGGATGTGTGTGATATCTGGTGGAATGTGTGTGTGTCCTTACTGTGTTCTGGTAAGGGTATGTGTTGGTTGTGGTGATGCGATGCATGTGTTAACCTACACCTCGACTGTCTAGTCCAGTCATGGGTGTAGTATGGACTTCCTCCAAGATCATCCCTGTAGCTGCATCCCAGACAATGTGTGGGGTGTGGTGTTAGGCGTGTTTGGCAGTGTACATGGCATAGAGATTGCATTCCCCCAGGATGGCCACTTACACAAAGTTGACATTAGTAAACACCAGTAGCTGAGTAGTGGACATGCCTGTATGAGTATTCAGTACTACAAGTACCACATACTGTATTTAGTATACTTGCTGCTTATGAAGATGTTTTAGACAGTGATGCTCACATGTAAATATTTGAGTTATGGACGAGGCAACACTAGCTATTACAGGGACATGGTAGCTACCTTTAGTAGCATTCCCCCTCTGAGGGCCACATCACATCCTGATAGCTGATTACAGATGATGCAAGTGTGAACAGGGCTGTATCCTTGTCTGGGTATAAACTCACATACCCAGCAGAACCATGAGCTCTGTTGGGCACAGACACCCACTCCCCACACAGAGTCAAATATCAATAGACTCTGCTGCCACTATCAACATGATAAGGATATAATCGGATAGTGTATGCCATCACCTATGAAGCTGCTATTACACATGGGCAGCAGTTTCCTACATCTTACACGCCTACTGCAGATGTCACACTGGAGTTAAAGATGATATGCACCCTGTTTCATTACCAGAAATGTCAACATATTTTCAAGCAGCTGTTAGTCTGGCAATGAGAGGTTAGGCTACACAAATCTACACGTTCAACCAGGGTGTCTCTACTGTCAATATCCACTCTATGTAGGTGTGCACATAGCCATCTGGCACAGCCCTGTAACAAGGGTCAGTACACATTTGCAGAACATGTACACATGCACAGCTGTCACTGACTGCAAATAACAGAAGAGAGGTGGATATTAGGCAAGGTGGACTTTAAGACAAGGCTCATAAGTCAACCCCACCACCATACATAGCACAAGTAACCAGAAACTGAGGGTATTGCTACTCAACGCCAGAAGTCTAAACCTCACATTGCACACACTCGAGGCACTTCTCAGTATGGAGAACATCGATATATGTGCAGTAACAGACACCTGGTTTAAGACTCCAGACAGCACCCCAGCACTGCCAGGGTATAACTCATACCACATCTTTCAGCCGCAGAACCCGGAACAAAGAAGGCGGGGGTGTATCCATATTCATCAAGGATACTCACACCTCCAGGTTAGTGACGCAGCAGGATGCATCAGAGATCATCCAAGTGCAACTGACAATGGGCAACACTGAAATCCAAATTGTAGCTTGCTACAGATCACCCACCATGACACAGGACCTACATTCTGCATTTCCGGGGACACTGGAAAATATGCGGGTCCTACCAAACACCCTAATACTGGGTGATGTCAACTACCCAAACATTAACTGGGAGAACTACTCTAGTACTAACTCCCAATTTCTCGACTCAAATGCCCTTGAACAACTGGTCTACACCCCCACCAGAGGGAACAACATATTGGACCTGGTCATAACCAATATGGGCGACCAGTGTTCCACATCTGACGTCAACCACTCGTTTGTTAGATCAGACCATAGACTAATCACTCTGGATATTCACATTCCGCCCACAACCCCAAACAAGAAAACCACCGTGGAAATCTTTTCCAAAGCAGACTTCACATTGCTTATGCCAGAGGTGGAAAGTACAGTTGTGTACACCTACCATAAATGTAGATGTTAGAGTGTCTTCACTGTTGCATTCATGACTGTAGGGTTCTCCCCTGCCAGCAGGCAGCCCTCGGTCGGCCAGAATCCCAAAGTCTGGGTTCGGCGTCGGCTGTTCAACCATGCTCCCCGACGTCAGAGCGCCAGGAGTACAAAGCTGACAGCCGACGCCATCTTCTCCAGTTTTTCTTGCCCCAGATGTCAGGAGTCCCAAAATGAAAAAGGTCCCATAACCTTTGCAAATACACCTCAGAAGAATGGTGAAAAAAGGAAATACACAAAAGTAAAAATAAGAGGGGACAGGAAGGAGGGAAACCCAGACTGCAACAGTGAAGACACTCGAACATCTACATTTATGGTAGGTGTACACAACTGTACAATGTTCATCGTGTTTCACTGTTGCAGTCATGACTGTAGGGTAGAATCCCAAAGCTGAAGAAAGGGAGGTGGTCATAAAGAGGAAGGGGCAGCTAAAAGGCCCTGCAAGACTGCAGAGGCAAAGCCTGCCCTAGACTTAGAGTAGAGAGGAAGATTGTAGTGCTTAGAAAAAGTATGCACTGAGCTCCAAGTTGCAGCTTCCAAAATGTCCTTGGTAGGAACTCCCCTGAGGAAGGCCGCAGAAGTGGCAGCAGCTCTGGTGGAATGAGTCCGTATACTCCCTGGGATTTGCTTTCCATGGTGAGAATAACAAAATCTGATTCCATGAGCAATCCATTTAGAAATGGTCCGTTTTGAAATGGCTTTACCTTGGGAACTTGAAAGCATAAGAAACAAACAATTGTTCTGATTTTCTGGTGTCCTTGGTTCTGTTCAGGTAAAAACTTAGTTGTCTGTGTACATCCAAGGAATGTAAGATCCTTTCCCCTTTATTTTGAGGAGTGGGGAAAAGGTTGGCAAGTGGATAGTTTGATTTAAAGCCACTTTGGAAACCACCTTAGGCATGAAGGTAGGATTAGTCCTCAAAGATACCCTGTCTTGATGAAAAATAATATAAGGTTCCACAGCCATAAGAGCTTGTAACTCTGAAACTCTCCTGGCAGAGGATAGGGCTAACAGGATAGCTGTCTTCCAAGATAAAAACTTGATGTCAGAAGAGGCAGCAGGCTCAAAAGGAGGCAAGGTTAGTTTTTCCAAAACATAGTTGAGATCCCAAGCAGGAATGGGAGGAGATCTAGGAGGTCTTAAGTTCTTAGCTCCTCTGAGAAAATGTCTCATGAGCTGGTGGGAAAAGATGGGAGGGTCTGTATTATAATGAGCAGAAATAGCAGAGGCATGTATCTTAATGGAAGAGAAAGAGAGACCATTATGTAAGAGATCTGTAAAGTAAAATTAAAGTAACGTTAGGAAGAAGAGGATCTGAATCCTGAGCCTGCATCCAGGAACAAAATCTTTTCCATTTTCCTGCATAAGATTTTCTAGTGCTAGGACATCTGGCTTCTAAAATGACATCCATAACCTGCTTGGGCAGTAAAGAAGAAATCAAAGGCCCTGGACTAACCAGGCCGCCAGGCTGAGAGTTCTGACATGAGAGTGTAGAACCTGACCCTGATGTTGGGACAGAAGGTTCGGAGACTGAGGTAAAACCCAAGGGGGCTCCAGGCATAGGTTTTTTAGAGTTGGATACCAAAACTGCCAAGGCCAATTTGGAGCCAGCAAGATTATCATCTTGGACTTGTCCTGTTTTATCTTCAATAAAACCCGTGGAAGAAGAGGAAGAGGCGGAAAGGCATATCCCGAGAGGTTCCTCCAACTGAATGACAGGGCGTCCACTTTCCAAGCTTCTCTGTGGAAAGTCCTGGTGCAAAAATTCTGTAGTTGATGATTGAGATGGGATGCAAAGAGGTCTATGTGAGGACATCCCCAGACTGCTGTTATCATCCTGAATATTTTGGTGTCCAGCATCCACTCGTGTGGATCCGAAAGGTTTCTGCTCAGACTGTCTGCCAGGAAGTTTTCTTTCCCTGATAGAAACTGAGCTTGAAGATCCAGATAGCAAGCTAGAGCTGTGTTCCATAGATCCATGGCTAGTCTGCAAAGGGGGTAGGAATGAGATCCCCCTTGCTTGTTTATGTACCACATAACTGTGGTGTTGTCTGTCCGTATTAGCAGTTGTCCTGGTTGTAAAAGATTCCTGAAGGCCAATAGAGCTTTCTGAACGGCTAACATTTCCTTTAAATTGATATGCAGGTGCTTCTGATCCTTTGTCCAAAGGCCCTGCAAACAACTGCCCTGAAAATGGGTTCCCCAAGCATAATCCGAGGCGTCCGTGGTTAGAATCTCAGTGGCAGGAGGCAGACGGAAGGGTTTCCCTTTGTTTAGAGCACATGCCCTGGACCACCAAAAAAATTCCTTTTGAAGGCAAGGAAGGACGGAGATCAGTATGTCTAAACTGTGGCAATGCTGAGACCATACACTTTTTAGGTACCACTGTATTTTCCTCATGTGTAGTCTTGCATATGGTATGAGAAGGATGTAGGAGGCCATGTAACCCAAAGCCTGCAGGAATTTCCTTGCAGATAGTTGAGTTAGAGTTGCCAAGGCTCTGAAAGTTGAAGCCAGCTGTAATTGTTTTTCAGATGTCAGAAATGCCATCTGGGTTGTGGTGTTTAGAAGTGCACCCAGAAAACTTATCTGTTGTGATGGTGTCAAATTTGACTTTTTTATGTTTACAGAGAATCCCAGGAACTTGAGGAGGTTCTGTACAAATTCTAGATGCTGGAGTACGACATCCTTGCTGTCTGCCTGAATTAGACAATCGTCCAGATAAGGGTAAATTTGAATTCCCTTGAGTCTGCAGTAAGCTACTACTGGAGCCAGGCATTTGGTGAAGACCCTGGGCGAAGTAGACAAATCCAAAGGGCAGCGCAGAGAATTGAAAGTGCCTCGATCCGGCCTTGAACCTGAGGAATTTTCTGCGATCCTGCCTGATGGGAATGTGTACATATGTTTCCTTTAAATCCAAAGTTACCATCCATGCATCTTTGGACAGCATTGGAAGTAGCTGCTGTAGAGTAAGCACCTTGAATTTTGGAATCTCTAGAAAGGTGTTCAAGACCGACAGATCCAGAATGGGTCTCCATGAGTTTTGCTTCCTTGGGACTAGAAAGAGCCTTGAGTAAAAAACTTTTCCCATCTCTGAAAGAGGAACCAGTTCTATGGCATTCATAGCCAAAAGAGCTTCCACCTGGTTTAAGGCCTCCGTCCATTGAGGTTTTGGAAGGTCTGGCCATCCGTTTGGCCTTGGCAAGGTATGAAAATGGAATCTGTAACCTCTTAAAATCACATCCAAAACCCATTTGTCTTGGGTTATTTGAGTCCAATTTTGATAAAAAAGAGAGAGTTTTCCTCCGAGAGGGGCTTCCAGGCAAGAAGTTCCTGTAGCCCAACAGAGGGAGTCATTGAGTTTGTTTCCTTTGAGATTGTGACCTGTCCTCTCCTCCCCTAGGGGTGGAAGCAGTCCACTGTCTTGGTCTATAAGCAGCTTGTGTTTGAGGCCTCCCTCTGGAGCGTCTATATCTACCCCTCTGAGGCCTGTCTGAAGTGGGAAAGGACCAATTTTTTGAAGGCCAATTCCTGCTAAATCTAGGTGGCTGTACTTGTAAGAAATCTTTAAATGTTTGCATGGATTTCGCCTTATCCTCCATCTTTTAATCACCTCTTCAGCTTTTGATCCAAACAAAACATTATGCTGAACAGGAGCATCCAATAATTTAGCCTTTACTTGTTCAGGTAAATTTTGTTCCTTTAGCCATGCATGCCTTCTAATGACTGTGCCAGAGGCCGCAGCCCTACAAGAAGCCTCCAAGGCATCAAATCCACAGTGTAAACCATGTTTCCCAACCTGTTCAGTGGCATGCAATAAGTCATGTAATTCCTTATCATCTGCACAGGCAGAAATGGAAGTAAGCTTTTGTTTTAAGACAGACAAGGGAAATTGCTGGTATTTAAGCATATGAAACTGACAGTTTAAAGCCCTAATGGACAAAGTAGCAGAAGTGTACACCTTTTTGCCCCATCTTTCTAAGGATCAAGAATCCTTTTCAGTAGGAATGGGATTTTTGGCAGAAGCGGCCTTAACTCCCTTAGGACCCTGAGAAATGGTTTCAGGGTCAGCAGCAGGATTCTTGTATAAAAACTGATGGGAATCAGGAACCCTGTAATATCTATCAGGCTTAACAGGAGCAGGAGGAAAAGAGTCAGGGGTTAAGTTAGCCTCCGAAAAGGCATCATCCACAATATCCAAAACAGGAGGAATAGCCAGGGGTCTATGTTGGGGAAGAAGAAGAAAATCCCTCAGTCTTTTCTTGGATTCCGAATACTCCTGTCCTTCCCAGTGGAAATGTTCCCTCATTTCATGCAAAGTTTCCCCAAAAGAGAAATCCTCAGGGGGAGAAGCTGAAGGAATGGATTTCTTCAGCATCAGAATCCTCATAAAGAGGGAAAGAATATTCCTGATCAGAAGAAGAAACTGAGGAAACAGAAGCCTGATCAGAGGAATCATAATAAACATCCTGCCTTGGCCTTCTGTCTGGAGGGGGATGTGAACCCCTAATCATAGTAAGTAAATCCTCCGTCATCTTGAGTAACTGTTTCTGTGACTTGGGAGCCAGCTCAGAAGAGGCCTGTGTTGTAGTCTTTGATTTAGAAGGAGTCTTTGCCTTTGTCTTTGGCTTTGCCTTTATTAGAACCTGAGTAGGCCTGAAAACCCCCTCGGGAGCCGGTACCTGCACAGCGGCTCCGGACCCATCCGAGGGAGCATTGTCCGAAGGTCCTGCAACAGAAATATTTAAAGGCCTGGTTGGCTCCTCATGAAAGTCCGTTTTGGCCATCGGTTCTGAAATGGCCGACGACAGGGGCTGCAAAAGCGCCTCACTGACAACGACCGAACCTGAAGCTGGCTCCGCTTGTGTGCTATCATCAGATTTGGACCTCGGAGGCCTGTCTTTATCCTTGTGACGTTTGTGAACTCCGGTAGCCGGAACCGTATCCGACGACATTTTGTAGTTAAAGCGCCTACCAAAGTAATGAAAAACAAAATCGTACCTTCGCTTAATTGTACGTTGATTGAATCTAGCACAAAACCGACAACTAGCTATGTCGTGGTCAGGGCCTAAGCAAGGAATACAGTAAGAATGAAAATCCTTATGAGGTATTTGCTTCCCACATGAAATACAATTATTAACTTTTTCTGACATCGGAGTGGAGCAAGAAAAGTTTCAACGGGGTACTTAGCTTTGAGTGGAGAAGAAAATCTTCAGACTGAAGTATATCAGAAAAAATAGTCAGGAGTCAGCCGACCGGCACTTGCGAACTGCTATCACTGCACGGCAAGAAAGACTGGAGAAGATGGCGTCGGCTGTCAGCTTTGTACTCCTGGCGCTCTGACGTCAGGGAGCATTGTTGAACAGCTGACGCCGGACCCAGACTTTGGGATTCTGGCCGACCGAGGGCTGCCTGCCGGCAGGGGAGAACCCTACAGTCATGACTGCAACAGTGAAACACGATGAATAAGAAGTTATGTACCTACCATAACGTTCCATGTTAGTTGTCTTCTCTCGCCTTCTTTCTTGCTTGATGGGTTCGGAGCCGATCCTTCGGCTCCGACTCGGCACTTGCTTTAGCTCGAGAACTCCTTTTACCAGCTCGAGGCAGCCCCATATCCCATGATGCAAGGCGGTAAGTACCCAGATCTCGTTTGTTGACAAAGGGCAATAACACCAAGCAAAAAATACTTCCCAAAGGAAGAAGAAACTTACAGATGGAAAAGGACCAGGTCTGAATGGTCCTTAGTATAATAGTTTCTTATACAAGGTCTGTCCAGGCCAGGGGAAGGAGGGAGGGTCAAGAAAGAAGGCGAAAGAAGACAACCAACATGGAACGTTATGGTAGGTACATAACTTCTTAATGTTAAGTTGTCAATCTCGCCTTCATTCTTGCTTGATGGGACCGCGTCCCTAGCACCTCTATCCTGGGTGGCTCAATGGAACAAACTCTTGAGGACTGTAGAGCCAAAACTGGCTCTGTCCCTGGAGGCCAAGTCCAATTTGTAATGGGAAACAAAAGTGTGAGGAGTGGCCCAAGTGGCCGCCGCACAAATAGTGTCCAAAGGAAGTCTAGCTTGAAAGGCTGTAGAAGTAGCTAAACTCCTAGTTGAATGGGCTTTAGGTTTTGAGCACAGCTGTTTTCCCCTGAGTGTATAAATTTCAGTGATGACCGAAGAAAGCCATCTGGACAAAGTCACTTTAGAAACAGGAAGGCCTTTTTTATTATCCGCATAGGAAACAAAAAGTTGATCAGATTTTCTAATTTTTTTTTGTTCTATCCAAATAATATCTAAGTTGACGGTGGACGTCAAGATAATGTAGCTTTTGTTCAGCTCTATCTGAATAGTTAGGAAAAATACAGGGAGATCAATGGATTGATTCAGATTGTTCTTTGAAGCGACTTTAGGTAAAAAGGATGGATTAGTTCTCAAAGATACTCTGTCTTTGTGAAAAATCAAATAGGGGGGTCGAACCGAAAGAGCATGAAGTTCAGACACCCTCCTGGCAGATGTAATAGCCACTAGGAATAAAGTTTTCCAAGAAAGATATTTCAGGGAACAAGAAACAGCTGGCTCGAATCAAGGATGTCAGCACTAAATTTAGATCCCACTGAGGAGGAGGATTCCTGATTGGAGGCTTTAGTAGGAAAATTCCTTTCAAGAAGGCCCTGCAGAGCCTATGGGACATAATATTATTATCTGCTATCCCGACATGAAAATTAGAAATAGCAGCCAATTGAACTCTGACTGTGGAAGAAGAGGAGCCTGCATGAAAAATCTCTGCTAAGAAGTCTAGAACTGCCTGAACAGGGGCAGTAAAAGGATCAATATTTTGGGCCTTAGCCCAATAAGAGAAACGTTCCATTTGCTTGTGTAAATCCTCCTGGTAGAGGATTTTAGTGAAGCTACTATGATGTCTCTAACTGGGTTAGAGATCAAAGGAAGCCTGGCTAAGGAAGGAAGTGGAGCAACCATGCTGTGAGGTTGAGAGAAGGGATTGACCGGTGCAGCTGACCGGATTGGTGAATCAGTAGATCTGGCACTGGGTCCAGATGCCACGGCTGCACCAAAAGATGATGATGGAGGAACGGGAACCAAACTTGTCGAGGCCAGTAAGGGGCAATGAGAATCAATTTGGCTCTCAAAACGGCAGCTTTCTGGATCACCTGAGGGATCAGAGGAAATGGAGGGAAGGCATAAAGAAGTCCCTGGGGCCAATCCTGGGTCAGAGCGTCTCTGGGGGGATGGCCTGATAGAGGGAAGAGGCTGAAGAAGTCTGGACATTTGCTGTTTTGGGGAGTAGCAAAAAGATCGCAACATGGACGACCCCATTCCAGAAAAATCTCTTCCGCTATAGATTGCTTGAGAGACCACTCAATCTGTCCGCTATAATGTTGGTTTTCCCAGGGATATGCGTTGCTACCAGAAACCGATGAGAGGAGATCGCCTATTGCCAAAGTCTGAGCGCTTCTCGACACAAGGGGTAGGACTTGGTTCCGCCCTGTTTGTTGATATACCAAACTACAGACATGTTGTCTGTGTGGACTGCAATTGTCCCTACGGGAAGAAAGTCGTTGAGGGCTTGCAACGTTAAAAGCACTGCTCTCATCTCCAGGACATTTATGTGCAGATGGTACTCGAACGGTTGCCACGTCCCATGAACCATCCTGCCCTGATAATGACCCCCACCCGATCAGGGAGGCATCCGTGGTGACAGTGGCTATCGGGGACGGAGGTACAAAGCACCTGCCTTGGTGAACCTGAGACGATGTGATCCACCAAGCAAGATGTTCTTTGCATGTTTGTGTCACCAGAATCTGGTGACGCATTGGGAGTTGCTGGTATGACCACTGTGTGAACAGCATCCACTGAAGGAGGCGCATGTAGAATCGAGCCAGGGGAAGAAGAGTAATGGCCGCAGCCATGAGACCTAATACCTTTAGAACCATTCTGGCCTGTACTTTCTTGCTGGCCAGAATGATCCTGACATGAGTCTGAATGTCTGAAACTCTTTGTTCTGTAAGGGTAGCTGACATCCGAACAGTGTCTAAGTTTGCACCTATGAAGGTAATAGACTGGCAGGGCGATAAGGATGACTTTTTGAAGTTGATTGAGATGCCTAAATGAGAACAAAGGTCTATTGTGTAATCCCTGGCTTGTATAAGCTGATGCCTGGTGGTGGCTGACAGGAGCCAGTCGTCGAGATACGGAAACACCTGGAATCCTTGACGTCTCAGGTGAGCCGTGACCACTGCCATGCATTTGGTGAACACTCTGGGGGCTGTAGTGAGACCAAAGGGCAGGGCTCTGAACTGGAAGTGACTGGACCCCAGCCAAAAGCGGAGAAATCTCCTGGAGCGTCTGTGAATTTTGATGTGATAGTACGCGTCCTGAAGATCTATTGAGCACATCCAGTTGTCCTTCTGTAAGAAGGGCAGAATTGACTGAAGAGTGACCATTCGAATCTTGTCTTCCTGACAGACTTGTTGAGTCTGCTGAGATCCAATATTGGTCTCCAGTCTCCCGTCTTTTGGGGACCAAAAGAACCTTGAGTAGATTCCGGCTCTGAATGGTCTATTGTAACTGGCTGAATGGCTCTTTTGCAGTAGTTTTGCGATTTCTAACTCTGCAATGTCCCTTAGACCGGGTGGTACATCTGGAAGGGAACTTGAGGGAAGGGACTTTCCTCGAAAGGAATTATGTAACCCTTGGATATGATCGACTGTACCCATCTGTCTTGAGTGAGGGAATGCCAGGCTTCTGGGTACAGTGATAATCTTCCCGACTGCCTCCAGGAGGGACAGCCGGGCAACACCTCAGGGATGCTGAAAGGGCTTATCAGAGAGAGGCTCCCTGTTTCCCTGGTTCTTCGGACCCCCTCTGCCTCTAGAGCGGCGTCTGTTGTTGTTACCCCTCTGCCTCTAGGGGTAAACTGACCACGTGAATCCGGCGTGACTCCTTGGGATTTACGGAACCACATCTTCCCACCCTTCTGTCCTTTGGGATAAGGCCTAGATGGGTGGAAAAACGGACTCCAACAGCAGAAAGAGTCTTGCCGTCCTGCTCACACCTGGTCAAGGTTTCCTTCACCTGAGGGCCAAACAAAGCTGACCCATCAAAGGGAGAATTTGTGAAGGACGCCTTAAAGGGATCCGCAAAATCACATAGCCGCATCCAGGCTTGGCGTCTAAGAGCCACACCTGTGCCTGCGGCTCTACTCGCTCCATCCGCAGCATAAGATATTAGCCGCATGGAGGAGTTAGCAATGGAATTGAGGGTTCCTAGCTGAAGCAATCTTTTCTTGAGCCCCTGCAGCTGTAGGATCCTGAACTACTTCTCCCAGCTCCTTCAGGATATCTCTTTGGAGTCTGGTGAAGTGACATAGGTAATTCAGCGAGCATAGCAAAGGTCGCTGAGGAAAACATCCGCCACCGTACCTATCCATGGTCCTAGAGTCCTTATTAGGAGGATGGACAGCACGGAAGGATCTGCAAGTTCTTTTGGTGGCCGCAGCCACCACCATGGCATCAGCGGGGACACCCTTGGTAAGGAATTGTTTGTCACTAGGGGCAGTGATAAATTTAGAAGGCCTCCTAGGGACTGGCTCTACAGAGTCAGGAGCTGCCCACGCCTTCGTGCAATAACCTGCATAAGGGGTCAAAGGCGGAGACACCCAGGAGGTGGAGGGCCGAGATCCAAACGCCTCTAGGTATACTGACTCATCCTCAGAGGGATTGTTGGTGGGCCAGTTTCCCCTCTGTTTCAGAAGTTCTAGGATGTCTGAGAAGGAGACATCCTCAGAGGGGGATCTAGGGGATCCCTCTGACTCATCAAAGTCAGTATCCGAAGTGACAGACTCTGGGGAGTCTACATGCTTCCTCTTACAAGTCCTCTTCCTAGGAGGATCTCCCGAAACATCAGGAGAATCCTCGGAAGAGGGGGAAATTCCCAATGGGGAAACCTGAGGCGGAGGATCTCTGGGTCCTGTAGCAAGAGAAGTGGCAGAGATGTCAACAGGTACTATAGAGGGAGGAGCTACGGGAACAGACTGCTGACCGATACCAGTGGCCAGTACACTCTTCATCACCTCGAATGCTCCCCTCCCAGGCAGGTCCGAGAGAACCCGCTCCGAAGAGCTAGGAACTCCAGGGACCACCGAAAGGGAAGTCTCCGAGGCAGATGTCGGAGCCGAGCTCACCAAGGCCGAGGCTCCAAGGGGAAGAGCGGGCTCGGACAAGGGTCCGATGCCACTCACCCCCTCGGAGGAGACCATGGAAGCCCGACCACCGAATCCCTCTAAAGAAGAGGAGATAAGAGTAGAGGCTGAAGGAACAGAAGGGGGTATCCGTCCTCCAGCCGTAGCAGTAACCATGCCCGAAGACTCCAACTCCAAGCTCTGGGGTAGAGTTGAAGGAGGAACTGTAATGGGGTGTGGACCAACAGTCGTCTGCTGAGACGGACTGTGTAACATTTGGGCCAGTACCTGTGACTTGAGTAATCTACTGACCACTCTCTCTAGGTCATGATCTGACAACCTGGATGACCTTGAAGATCGGCTCCGATGGCTCCGTTCCGATAGAAGAGGTGAAGCCGGGCAAAGTATCGGCTCCAGGGAAGGAGACCTCCACCTCTTCCGGGAATGAGCCATCGGAGCCGATACTATAGATCCTGTCGGCGCCGACTACCGGAGCCGACAGAATCTCGATGTCGGCTCCAGCGGAGCCAATACAGCCACAAAAGTACCGGTGTGGGAGCCGATCGGACCCGACCCCCATGCCTGTGCCACATGGGTGTCGGAACCGATCGGAGCCGACATCGGTGAACAATACAGATTCGGCACCGATAGCCATCGGTGCGAAAGCTGTCAAGCCAGAATCGGCTCCAGCGGGCCGATCTCGACTCAATGCAGTCGGGCGAGGCCGCAGGCTTAGATACAGAAGCCTGGGCCTTGGCAGGTTTTGTTGATTTTGGTGGAGCCGACTTGGCGGAGAGCCCTCCGGCAAGAAGGCCCCTAAGAATCAACTTTGTCTCTCCTGCAGGACTCTCTGGCTGAAGGAGTGACAAATAGCACAGGAGTCCTGCAGGTGAAGAGGGCCCAGACAATACAGGCAAGAAGTGTGACCCTCTGTCAGAGACAACTTCGGCAGCAAGAGTCAGACCTCTTAAAACCTGAGACCCTCCCCTTTCACATGGTGCGAAAAACACAACACACAGACACACCAGTCAAAATTAAATTAAACAAAATACCAAGAGGTATTCTATAAAAACCAACACACACACCTAACAGGGGATGGGATAGGAAAATTGACTAACAAAAATTGAAAGAGACAGCGAATTTCTGTCAGAGAGGGTAGAAAAATAAACTTAAACTATCAAAAATTTAGTTTTAGACTAAAAAGGGGCTTGAAAAATCACAAATGTGAACAACTTACCAGGAGCTGGTAAAAAGAAGACCTCCTAAGCGACAAGCGAGATCTGGGTACTTACCGCCTTGCATCATGGGATATGGGGCTGCCTCGAGCTGGTAAAAGGAGTTCTCGAGCTAAAGCAAGTGCCGAGTCGGAGCCGAAGGATCGGCTCCGAACCCATCAAGCAAGAATGAAGGCGAGATTGACAACTTAACATCATCGGTTTACAGCCCCCACACCAATGGACAATGCTGCCCAAGATGCTGAAACCTATACAAAGGCACTCTATGATCATCTGCAGGAATGCATGGAACGTGCTATCCTTAGTCTAACCTAGACTCACTCCTCCAAGAACAAGAAACAGGTCTGGTGGACCCCTGCCATAAACAGGCTCTACAATAGTAGGAGGTAACTAGTACAGATAAGAGCGAAATCCCTAGAAGGACAAGCATCCCTGATCAGTATAAGCAAGAAACTACAATCCCTCATGAAATCATCCAAGGCAAGCTTCAAAAGACAATTTCCCAAGGACCCTACAGACAACCACAAAGCGTTCTTTAGCTATGTCAAGAACCTAAGTGGGAACTCTCAGATCTGCTTAGAGTTGGTACAGACTG
Source organism: Protopterus annectens (assembly GCF_019279795.1). Taxonomy (NCBI): domain Eukaryota; kingdom Metazoa; phylum Chordata; order Ceratodontiformes; family Protopteridae; genus Protopterus; species Protopterus annectens. The sequence goes on from NC_056751.1 coordinate 252,592,065, forward strand.
GCACAAAATAACACTGAACCAACTGATATTGCCAGCATTTTGGCAGACATGTTCAGTGCAAACTTCACACCTATCTCAACCCCTAAATGGCCCTTAACCATACCAGAAGAATGTACGGCCCCGGCAATCACCGACACACAGGATAAAACAGTCCTATCCCAAAGCCACAAATACAGCCTCAATGGGACCAGACAGTGTCCCAGGCTGTGTCTTACATGAGCTCCAAATGAACTAACCCCTCGACTAAACACACTGTTCAAACACAGACTCTCTACAGGCTACATACCCACAGAGTGGCGCACAGCAACAGTAATCCCACTCCACAAAGGTGGCGCCACAATGGACCCCGGGAACTATTGCCCTATAAGCCTGACTAGCCTGGTCTGAAAGGCTATGGAGCGCATCATCATGGAACTCATTAACAGAGACATTGGGAATCTCCAGACACTCGACCCAACCCAGGTCTGCTTGAGTGCAGATCATGCCTACTGAACATGTTTGACGTCTTACAGTCACCTCGACTTTAGGTGTGGTAGTTCACACATACTACCTGGACCTCACTAAGGATTATGACACCATTCCCCACTCGGGTATTGTTTATAAACTCACCAGCCAGTACATACACCCATACATCACAGGTTGGGTTGCCAAAGGCTTACACACAGAACCCAAATGGTAAGCTTAGCAGCCTCCAGGTCCAACTCTTAACCAGTCACAACTAGTGTCCCACAGTACTCAGTCCTGGGACCCCTACTGTTTGCCATATACTTCTCAGAGGTACAGGCAAACACAGGTGGACTACAGCAGACCGTGTTTGGCGATTACTGCAAATTGGGGGGCCATAATTGACAGTCCAGCTGTCACAGACATCCTTCAAGGAGCCTCACATAGACCAACACAGGATGTCACAGTCATGGCCTCCAGCTAAAGGCCACGAACTGCATGGTCATTCATAGGTAGGTACTAGGCTATCGGCCCAAGGGCCTACGCAAGCCTAGCCAACAAGGTTCCCTGGCTTACGCCACCCAAGAAAGTTATTTTCCTGTGCCACTGTCGAGCAGAGACACAGAAGTGATCCCCGGGGTGTATTTCCTATTTCCCATCCACTCATCAAGATTTTTCTTGAAGAGTGCTAATGAACTTTGCTTGACATAGATGGGTAGCCTGTTCCAGAGTATGGGAAGTCTCTGGGATAGGAATCTATCCCTCCAGCATGTCCTGTTTATTGCGGTGACAAGGTTTAGGTCCCTAGAGCGTGCAGCTCGTAGGGCTTGGGAATTCTTTAGGTGTAGCATTTCCAACAGCTCTGGGTTTGACACAGCTTTATATGTTAGTCAGAGATCACCTCCGAGTAGGCGATATGCTACGGAGTAAAGCTGGAGTTTTTTGAGACAGTCAGTGTAGGGCATTTGTTTGAGTCCAGTAATCCTCTTTGTGAGGTACTTCTGTGGCCTTTCCAGCTGCTGCAGATGTCTTGTGAGGTAATTCCAAAAGGGGCATTGTACTCTATAATGGGTCTAATGAGTGTCGAGTAGAGGGGAACGATGACCTCTTTTTTCCTGGATGAGAACCCTTTTATGATGAGGTGTGCCATGTAGAAGGACTTCCTGACTACTGTGGTGATGTGACTATCAAAGGAGAGACTACTATCCACCTGGGTCCCAGGGTCTCTTATCATTCATTCGGTGTTAAGTAGATTGCTGCCTATGTGGTAGTTCATGGGTACAGAGTTTTTACCAAAGGGGATGACACTGCACTTTTTGTTATTGAGCTTGAGGACATGGCTCTGACACCAGGCATCTGTCTCAGAGAGGCCCTTCTGTAGGATGTTCACATCATTTGTGGACTTCACTATGGCTCCTAGTTTGCAGTCATCTGCGAACTTCGTTAGCCAGAGGATTTCTGTGTTAGCCTGTACTTCAGAGAAGTAGATACCAAACAGGAGCGGTCCCGGGACGGAACTCTGTGGTACTCCACTTGTCACTGGTATGAGGTCAGATTTGGAGTCTGCAACTTTTACAGTGTGGGTTCTGTCAGTGAGCCCGTTGGCAACCCATCTTGTGACGTAGGGATTTATGCCTAGTTTATTGAGTTTAGCTATAATTCCAGAATGGGGGATGGTGTTGAAAGCCTTGGTGAGGTCAAGATAGGCTGTGTGAACCACCTTACCCTCATCTACGGCTTTGGTGACTGCCTCAAAGAAGTCTATCAGGTTCAGGAGGCATGATCTGCCTTTCACAAACCCGAACTGGGTGGGATCCAGAGTTTGAAGGTTACCAATGTCTTTGTTTATGAGTTCCATGATGATACGTTCCATGGCCTTGCAGACCAGGCTCGTCAGGCTAATAGGTCTATAGTTCCCGGGATCAGTGGTGGCTCCCCCTTTGTGGAATGGGATAACTGTTGCTGTGCTCCATTCAGTGGGCACAAAGCCTAATGCGAGGCTATTATTGAACATGGTGCTTAAGTGAGGAACCAGTTCATTCTGAAGTTCATGTAAAACGCAGCCTGGGATGTTGTCCGGTACCATGGATGCTGTGTATTTGACTTTAGAGAGTGCAGCTTTCACCTGCGTAGTTGTGATTATAGGGACTCTGCATTCTTCCTGTATATGTATATGGGCCCTTTAGGGGGTGAGGGGGGGGTAAAGTTAGCACTGAACCTATATGCCAAGATGTTGGCAATATCAGTTGGTTCTGTAATTTTCGTGCCTTTGTGCTGTAACTCAGAGCAGATCTGGGTGTTGCCATTGAGATTCCTGACATAGCTATAGAATGCTTTGTGGATGTCCTTGGAATTAGTGGCAATTTTATTTTCGTAGCTAGCTTTGGAGGATCCTATAAGGGATCTCAGCTTCTTACTGAGGCTGACCAGGGAGCTCTTCCACTCATGGGATTTTACTCTCTTTTGCAACAGTTTCTTCCTTCTGTTGTACAGTTTGTTTATGGCAGGGGACCACCAGATTGGCTTCCTTTTTTTTGGAGGATAGCGTCTTGGTTCTGTTTGGGATAGCACGATCCATGCACTCATGTTAAGTGCTTATAGAGTGCATTTGTGTTGGATTCAGCAGTTGTAACTGTATTGTCCATCTGCATGGGTGTCATGAAGTTCACTACTTCTGTCTTAAGAAGCATGAAGTTGGCTTTGGAGAAATTTTTTACTGTGGTTTCCTTAATGGGGGGTGGGGGTGGGATGTGGATATCAAGGATGATTAGCTTATGGTCGGATCGGACCAACGAGGAGTTGACTTCAGGTGTGGAACACCGGTCACTCATGTTGGTAATGACTAGGTCTAGGATATTGTTGCCCCTGGTGGGGGTGTGGAGTTTATGAATTCCAGAAAGCGTTGCGCTAAGGAGTTGGTACATGAGTAGTTTTCCCAGTTAATGGTGGGGTAGTTGAAATCGCCCATTATTAGAGTGTTTGGTTGAACCCTAATATTTTCCAGTACATCAAGAAAAGAGGAGTGGGAATTCTGGGGTATGGTGGGGGATCTGTAGCAAGCTACAATTTGGATTGCAGTTTTGCCAAGAGTTAGTTGCACTTGGATAACCTCGGATGCATTATGCTGAGCAACTAGCCTGGAGGTGTGGATATCCTTAATGAATATGGACACATCCCCACCTTTGATGTTTTGGTCCAGGTTACATGGCCGAAAAGTGTAGTACGAGTTATAGCCTGGTAGTGCAGGGGTGCTCTCTGGAGCCTTGAACCAGGTCTCAGTCACTGCACAGATATCGATGTTCTCCATTTTAAGGAGTGCCTCGAGTGAGTGCACTTTGAAATTTAGACTTCTAGCAATGAGTAGCATTACCCTCAGTTTTTGCTTGCTTGTTCCTGTTATGGTGGTGAATTTTTTACTTGAACTCTGCCTAAAAAAGGCACTATAGGGGCAGCAAGAGCCTTAGCCAGTATCCAGAATCCCAGGGGCGACAGGTGCAGGCCATCTGTGGCAAAGCATCGTGATCTGTTGACCATGTCATCCCAAGCAGACAGATACTGGATCCCCTTAGAATGACACCAGAAGCTTAGCCAATTGTTGAAGTCAATCATTTTGTCCTTGTACTGGGCGATGGCAGAATGCTACTCAGGGTTAGGGTCATACCTGCCCGGGCTACAAGATCGGAGAGCTCTTCCATGTCTCTTTTCATGTAGTCCAGGGAGGTACATCTCAGGTCATTCACACCAACATGGACAATGACAGAGTCATATTTGTACTTGTTGTGGAGTGACCCGAGTGCGTGGGTTATGTGGCGGATCCTGGCACCCGACAGGCAGCTGACAGTAACCTTCTTGTTTAGCCTGGTGAGTGGGACATCAGTGTGCCTGACTATAAAGTCACCTATGACTAGTGTGTTGGGTATGTTGTTTTGCCTTATTGGCTGTGTTTGAGTGGCACACTGAATCTATGGGCTATGTGTCATTTGGGTTGTGTTGGGGGATGGAGGTTGCTTGTGTTTCTGCTTTGGAGGTCTCTGTTGTTGGGAAAACTAAACACCCACATATTAACACATGAGTGGCAGCCACTTTAATACAGCCGAGGTAATGGGTATGTAGGGACTAAATTAGATAGTGATCTCTCCCTTTGACAATCATATCTCCAAAGTAATTAGGCCATCCGTCTATGTAGGCCATCTGATTACTTAAGGGTTCGCATCTAGACATACTGAGGTTATTGTGCCCCTTTATTCGTCACTCATCAATCCCATCATCAAGTATAACCCATTTGGGATGTACCTCAGAAGACATATCCAACAGCTGGAGGGTCTATGAACATACCTCGCCAACAGCATTACTGGCCTCAGACATGTGTCCTATGCTGGCAGACTGCATGAACTCTTGCATTACTCAGTGGCATCTCATTTACTCAGAGATGATCTTTGCTGCCCAACAAAGCCATGTCCAAGTCGGGATTAATGGATATGCTTCACCTATGGGAATCCATGTCACAGTGAGCCACACACTGTAATGAGCTAAACCTTGCCACAACCATAACTGGAAGATGTTGGAGTGACAGATTCCTGTCACAGGTACTCCCCATGCTTTGGAACTACATCCCTGATTACATTATACGGAGCCTCTCACTAACACTCCAGGGACACCTTGCAGACTGGATGGGGAACAGTGGGTACACCCCAGGGATCCTGCAATTGGCTCTGCTCCACAGAGGGACAGTTAATTAATCAATAGGGTGGCAACAGCTGACACATTTCAGCTAGGCGTATGAATGGCCTTGGGCAGTTAGCCAAGTACCTAACTATGTACCTATGAACCTATGCATACAGTATCAGCACATGCTGATAGCTTAATTTACTGTTCAGGTGTTGACGTACCTTGTGCCAATAGCGGTTGTGTGTGCAATAGTTAAGGGCTGCCTCTGTAGGATGCACACAGTAGAACACCTATACACGACAATTTACAGGTGGTCTTGTGTGTGTGCCATCCACGTTTACTGTGTTCGCAGGTGGTGAAGGGTGTCAGTCCATAGGTGCCTACACTGTCAGTGTGGGTGCTATACGTTCCCTCTTTGCCAAGGCATGGGCATACTGGGCACACCTCCATCTGCCTACTGGGGCTGGCTCAAAGTGTTCGTGGTCCGAGTACCTCTGTGCCTGTGGGGTCCTTGGCAATGGTGGTGGGTTGCAAGGGCCTTCACCATTCTGTCCCTGCTGCAGCTGTTTCCACAGGATCATAATGTGTAGCATGGCACACACTATGAAGATGTGGGCACACGTGCCTGGAGAGTACTGCAAGGCTCCACCAGATATGTCAAAGCAACGAAACCGTGATTTCAGCATCCCAAACACAAGCTCTATGATGATTCTGGTTTGTGTGTGTGCCTCATTATGGCGTTCTTGCATGGGTGCATTTCTGATGGGAGTCTTCATCCACGGTTCCAGTGCATAGCCAGCATCCCCCACCAGGTGGCCATATGGGATGCCCCCCCCCCCCCAGCAAATACCTAATACAGCTGTGAGGCATGCCAGATGTGGGAGTTGTGACAGCTTCCAGGACTGCCAGCAGACACATCCATGATAATGCCCTGGGCATTGCACACGACCTGGCAGTTGGAGGGGTATCCCTTGCAGTTTATGTAGCGCCTACCCTGCTCACCGGGTGGTGACGATGTGTATGTGCATGCAGTCTATTGCACCCAGTACCTCTGGGTATTCTGCCACACGGTGGAAGAGATGCATATTGCTGGCCAACTCCTCCTGCATTCGGGGGAAGTATATGTGCTCATTGGCATGTGGTAACATGGCATCCAGGAATTGGTGGAGTACCCTGGATGCTGATGCCTGTGAGACCCCCCCCCAGGATATCCCCAGTTGGCCTCTGGAAGGTACCTGTGGCTAGTATTCTCAAGCTTACACATACCTTTGTGCCCACTGGGATGGGTTCCCCTCTGTTATTTCTTGTTCTGAGGGGTGGCCGGCACAGCTCAACAAGTTGCTGTATGGTGTCCTTGTCCACCCTGTAACACTCTACTATCTCCAGATCATTTAGCCCCTGGTAGGTTACCCTTGGTCTGAACAAGCGTCTCCTCCATGTCAGCATCATCTTCCACACCACCTCCAGTCTCCAACACATGCTGATGAATCAAAGCTATGGCAGCCCCTAACGTACATTTTAAAAGTTCCCTGTGTGTTTACACCGATGGTGCAGAGTGTTTGGGAATACAGAAGTGTGTGTGAGGTGCTTTCACACTTTACACTATTATGCTTTGGATGCTGCTGATGTCATTGGGTGTGTATGTGCAATTCCAGTTGCAGGGTATCTTAATTATGGGTTTTACAGAGAGTACTGCAATTGTGGGGCCTTTGGTGTTTAATTATGCTTGCCTACCGTGATTTATCTGTTGCCCTTTATTTCACTTTTCAACCCAAATCCCCTCCCATTGACAGGCATGCATCCAGCTGCCGGCTTTCTTGTTTTGCACTTTCCCTACCCAGGAAAGTGTAGTGAAATGTGTTTTGTAGCTGGTCTACTGCAATTTTGCTTTGTTCTGCAGTGACAGTTCTGTTTTCTTTGCAGTACGGCACCTCCCCTTTCCTGTTTTGCAGGTAGCTGCTAGCAGCCTTGTTAGCTGTTGTCAGTGGCCCACTGTGGGTTCCTAGGTGTTAATTACTCATTTGTACTCCTATTTTCATGCTGCAACATTTGAGCAACAAGTACCAGTAAGACTCTGTCATAGTTCATACCAATGTCAATAACTTGAGGTGTACCACATTAGATTATATGAAAAGAGACATGGAGTTCTCAGACTGTGCGCCCAAGGCAGGTAATAGCCTAGCATTGAGCAGCATTCTACCTTCTCCAAGGATGATGCCACAATATGAGCAAAAATTAGCCGACTTCAAATAACTGGCTTAGCTTTTTGTGTCATTCAAAAGAGGTCCAATATTTGTCAGTCTGGGAGGATATGATCGACAGACCAAGCTGCTTCACCGGGGATGGCCTGCATCTGTCCCCTGTAGGGTTTCAATTACTGGAAAAAACATTTCCCATTCCCATAGTATCTTTTTTTAGGCAATGCCAGCCTGATTACACCTATCATCAAAACAAGCAAAGGAAAATATGATCGTGTTACTGATCAATGCCAGGGGCCCAAACAAAACCTCCACTCCCCATATGCCCTTCTCACCCTAGAAGACGCAGATGTCTGTGCACTGGACTGGCACATGGTTTAAAATAGCAGAGAGCACTCCAGCTGTGCAGGGCTGCAACGGCTTCCACAAGTTTAGACCAGTTACTGCTCTGGAAGGGAAAAAAGGTGGAATTGTCGATCTACATCCAAAAGAGACTCGCATCACAGCTGGTAATGCAACATGATGCACTAGAGCTTCTTCATGTCCACATAACCACAGTAAAGTTCCTGGACCATATATCAGCTAGCTAAAGAACACCCTCTATGGCAAAAAAAAGAAAAAAAAAGCTACAATGCACATCTACATTAACTAGAATCATCAGTATTAAACCCAATATCATTTTCCAAGGTGATCTAAACTATCCAACTATAGACTGGGAAACCTACACCACCACTAGTGCACAAGCACAGAGATTCCTGGACTTTGTCAATACAAATTCCCTGGAGCAATTAGAGTATCCACTGGGGGAAAAAAAATCTTGGATCTCGTCCCTACTATTACAAGAGCATCTTGCACCATCCCTTGTGCATCTTCATCACTTGTTAGGTCTGAACATAAAGCAGTCTCTTTTGAAATAAAACTGAGACTAGAGATCCCGTTCATCCAAGGTACCTTTAGAAATTTTTTTAAGACAAACTACCTACTTCTGAGTGATACACTGGCAAGCTTCAAACAACCACCAAACCCAGTTAACTCCACTGAATATGCAGAAATGTTCCCCCATAGTAAGAAGTGCAGGGCAAACCCTAGAAACAAACCCACATGGTGGAACCATAGTATCAGCAAGCTTTCTAATAAAAAGAAAATTATTTTGACAAAAAGTAAGAGTAATTCTCAGACTGTTAGAGCCCTTATCACTGAAATAAACAACTCAGGAGCTTAACAAAATCCACCAAAGCCATGTTTGAGGCTAAAATAGCTACTCAAGCCAAACATAATCACAAGGCAGTTTTTAACTATGTTCATAATCTCAAAAGCACAATGCAGCAATGCACTGAGCTGACTGCGAAAGATGTTACCCAGACTGTGGTTGAAGACATAGCAAACCTACTGGCCTGGCCGATAAATTTAGCTCCAACTTTATCCCTCTCTCCCCTCCGTCTGTCCCTCAAGATATGCCTGAAAGTGGTTCACCTTCAGCTAGCACACAAGACCAAGTCCTAAAAGCGCTATCAAAAGCTAAACATACTGTATTGATGGGTCTTGACACTATTCCTGGATGCATGTTAAATAACATGAAGCACAATTTAGCCACACCCTTGACAACACTGTTCTATCACAGCCTCCATACAGGTTTTGTACCAAGTGGATGGAGAACAGCTGCAGTCATTCCCCTGCATAAGGAAAGGCCTTCCATAGACCCGGGCAATTACAGACCTGTAAGTCTGACCCAGCCTCATATGCAATGCCAAGGAAAGACTTATCATGGAATTTTTGGCTTTCAAGTTTATATTATCATGGAATTAATCAATTAGGACATAGGGAAATTCTAAACACTGGACTCGGCTCAGTATGGATTCAAAGGTAGGTTGTGCATATTCAACCTGATAGATGTTTTTGAAAAGGTTACCAAAGCAATGGATGAAGGCAAAACTGTGCCCACCTCATACCTCAAACTGGCTCAAGCTTTTGCCACAATTACCCACACGAGTATAGTAGAAAAGCTAAATGAACTGTGAATAAACCACTATGTCACCTGCTGAATTGGCAAATGTCTCACCGATAGTACCTCCACAAACAGACCCGTCACCAGTAGAGTTCCCCAGGATTCTGTGCTGGGACCTTTCCTGTTTGGCATCTAATTTTTTGAAGTAAAAGCCAATAGCAAAGGGCTCTGGCTGCCTAAGTGTGCAGATGACTGCAAGCTAGGAGTAGTTACTGAATCTTCAAATGACGTATTTTATTTATTTTTATTTTATTTTACATTTGTTGACCGGGATAGTCCGACCAGATATATGTCCATTTTCAGCAGGCCCGGGGAGAAAAGCTCCGCATACCAAAAAAGAGACAGTACATACATCACTGAGTGATAAACTCAGGCAGACATGTTTAGAAAAATATAGACAAAGAATACAGGCAGATATCAATATACACAATGTGCAGACTTTCATCTGATTGGCAGAGACGTATCAGAAAATGTGAACATAGAATACAATCAGATCTCATAATTCACAATGCTTAAACATTCAAATGCTATGAGGCATAGATACTTGGCTAAACAGCATGTTGTGCAGCAAGACATCTATTAGTGAAGTTGTTAGGTTTATAACAAGAACACAGACAATGAGATGAGAGGTACTTTTTGAGTTCTCTTTTAAATAGGGGTAAGTGAGGTTTCCTTGGTAATGGTAGTAGGGAGAAGATCTTACTTAGCCACCCTGCAGGAAGGTTTGTCTCTAATAAATAACTGATGCCAAAATCATGGACTGAAACTAAATGCTAAAAAATGCATTACTGCATCCTTGGGAAGTCAGCTACCCAGGGACCTACCACACTGACAATACACCCCTAAGAGTTGACTCTGTTGTTGCATGTGTCTAGACAGACACATGCCAAAGGGGGCATGATATTCGATGACTGGCCTAATGAGCTTCTGAATACAAAGCAAAGCTTATTCCATAATCCTGAAAGGCACTGTGTAATACATCCGTCACATGATTTTTTCTACTACTGGTATTTATTTTTAGTATTAAATTTCCTGATATGGTGTTAGCACCCCAGTCGTGCATCCCAGGCACAGCCTTTTGGGCAAAACTGGCTCAGACATCCCCTTATAGACCAGAGAGAGGTCACTACATTAACAAACTTAAATCACAGAATATGGTGATAGTTCCTGTAACCTGTTTGAACAGTTCAGTTTTCCAACCCTACAATTCCGCTACTAAAGAATCACTATCCCTTTTCAAATTATTTAAGGTGTCTTGTTTGAAGGCCACTGTATTTAATAAAAGGTTGACGACTAAGGTAGAAAGTGGTACAATGACCTTTGTGGAGTTATTAGACATGGCCTTTAGAACTAGATATGCTACAGAACATGTTTTTTTATGATTTTGCCTCTTTAATCAGTCCCATACAAAAAAAGATTATGGTTCACTAAAATAATTAACAGTGCAAGCAGTAAGCTCCACAAACCCAAATTTACTCCTTGTTTCTAGTCACAGGTAGTGTATCAGCATAGGTAATTCAGAAATCAAAAGGACTGTACTGGGTTAAAGCTTGACAAAAATCCAGAAAGTTCAGATGTCAGATAGAAACAGCAGCTCATGCAGACACTTTCTTGGAGTGCACTAGCATCAGAAACCCCACAACAGTTACAGACCCTGCCATCTGCAGGTTGCAACATACTGCAGTTTCATCTCTGGATTTACAACGCACTGTACTTGGCATTACTGTTATAGGGGTGATAAACGTTTAGGCACTGCTTATTTTCAGAGTGGTGGAATTAAGAAGGAATTGGTTATATCCAAAATTTGATAACTACTGGAAAAAAGGAGGAAAAACTGTATTAGGACGTGCAATTTTTCTGGAATCCATCTCTTAAATTTCTCAAGTACAATGTAAAAAAACAATAAGCAAACATGCTTATTTAATATAAAAAATAGCTATGCACCGCCAAATCAAAGCTTTACCTCATCTTCAGTACAGAGAGTGAGAGGCATTCCATAAGAATTACACAGTCTTAAATGTTTTATGATGCATGGTCTGATTACACCTCAATAAAATAAAATAAAAATGAAATAAGGGGATCATAACAGGGGGTCCATAACACAAACATCATCTTCAGACCTTCTACAATGGCTATTGTTTTCAGAAAATGAAAACAGACATTAGAAAAAAAATACAATAATAGATTTACATTATAAAATTACAAACCTAATAAATATGCAGCAGAATTACAAGTCTGTGACAGAACCACAAAGGTACATTTGAATCAGATAGCTATTCGGTATAAGAACACATTTTATTAAAGATAAACAAGTAGCTAACCTCTTTAATTTCTTCCAAAAGTTTAACTGCATGGTCATACTCTGGTGGATTTTCATTTAGCTGGGCTTCCAAGCAATCCCAAAACGCTTTGCGCATAATATCACGTACTCGTTTTTCCAAACTGTTGATAAATCATAAAAATGTTACTTAAGGTAATGAATATATATCTACACCCCTTAAGTTCATGTGTAACTATATGTATTAAAACTACATAAAAAAGAAGTTGTGTACTCACCATAACGTTCCATGTGAGTTGTTTATCTCGCCTTTATTCTCACTGATGGGTTCGGAGCCGATCCTCAGCTCCTTCACAGCCTATAGCAAAAGCTCAAGGTTTGCCAGTAGCTCGAGACCAAGCCTCTTATCCCACAATGCACTGCTGGAATTACCTCAGATCTTGTTTGCTGCGAGTATATATACCTTTTTTTCTTTTTCTACAAGGAAGCATTGAATAACCAGGATGGTACTAGACTCTAAGTAAACTGTCAGCCAGGAGGGGGAAAAAGGGTGGGACGTGAGAATAAAGGTGAGATAAACAACTCACATGGAACGTTATGGTGAGTACATAACTTCTTTATGTGAATTTGTTAAATCTCAACGTTTATTCTATTAGTTCTATCAAGATAAAATCTGAGCCGTCTGTGTACATCAAGTTTATGCAGCATGTATTCCAATTTATTAGAGTGGTTGGGAAAAAAGACTGGCAACTCAATGACCTGACTGATATTTGATTCAGAACAGACTTTAGGCAAAAAGGTGGTGTTTGTTCTGAGAGCTACTCTATCAGCATGGAAAATCATGTAAGGAGGTCTGATGGATAATGCTTGAAGTTCTGACACTCTGCGGGCAGAAGTAATGGCCACTAGAAATATAGTCTTCCAGGACAAATATTTGAGATCACAAGAAGATGCTGGTTTCAAGGAGAGGAGAATTATTTGAGACAGCATAAAATTCAAATTCCAGGGAGAATAAGGGATTTTGACAGGAGGTCTCATATGAAAAACACCTTTAAGAAAAGCCCTAGATAACTTACGGCCCCATAACGTTCAACCCATCGAATCCAAGGTGGAAATTTGATATGGCGGCTAACTGGACTCGAACTGTGGCAGCTGTTGTGCCTTCCTTAAAAATCTTTGTCAAAAATTCTAAAATGGACGATAGAGGATCTCGGAAAGGGTCGATTTTCTGTATATTGGCCCAAATTGAGAACCTGTTCCACTTACTGCAGTATAGTTTCCTGGTGGATGGCTTGTGAGGAGACAAAAGGTTTTGTCTTGTATCATCCGAGAGTGAATGAAGCCTGGCAATTACGGGAAGTGGATTAGCCAAGCAGTCAGCTTTAGGGACTGTAGTGAAGGATGGAGGTCCCCTGACGGGTGTGTCAGAAGGTCCGGAACTGGGTCCAGGATCCATGGATCCTCCAGCAGATGATGGTGAAGGAAGGGGGAACCAAATCTGTCGAGGCCAGTAGGGGGCTATGAGGATAACTGTCCTTCCCAGTGATTTTGCTTTCTGTAAAACCCTTGGTATCAATGGAATAGGTGGGAATGCATATAGGGGACCCAGGGGCCAATAGAGTATGGGTGCATCTCTTGGGGAATGTTCTGGAGGTGGTATTAGGGCAAAGTAGCTTCTGCATTTGATATTGATGTGACTGGCAAAGAGGTCACAGCAAGGCTGGTCCCATTTGCAGAAAATCAAACCCGAAACTCGTTGGTGGAGAGACCACTCATGAGGCAACAGTATTGCCCTGCTCAGCTTGTCCACTATCACATTGGATTTCCCCGGGATGTGCATTGCTAACAGAAAATGCTGGGATGACACAGCCCATTGCCATACCCGGAGGGCTTCTCAACAAAGGGGGTAAGACTTGGTTCTGCCTTGCTTGTTCAAGTACCAGACCACTGACATGTCCGTCTGAACTGCAATTGTCCCTAGAGGAAGAGAGTCCTGAAAGTACTGCAACGCCAGAAGTACCACTCTCAACTCCAGAACACTGATATGCAGATGTGACTCTTGATCCGTCCAAGTGCCTTGGGCAGTCTTTCCCTGAAAATGCCTCCCCCACCCTATCAGGGAAGCATCCGCGGTCAAAGTGGCTACTGGGGGGGGACAAAGGGTCTTCCGATTGTGACATGAAGAGACATCAACCACCACCGAAGGTCTCTCTTGCAAGAATCTGTGATGAGAATCATGTGGTGCATCGGTAGCTTTTGGTAAGACCACTGAGCGAAGAGGAGCCATTGAAGGATTTGCAAATGCATCCTTGCGAGTGGTACAGCCAGGATTGCCATCAAATCTAGCATCTTCAAGACCTCTGTTGCTGTAGCGTTGTTCTTTGATACCAGTGAGTTGACGTGTTGACGAAGAAGTGAGACTCTTTCGATTGGAAGACTTAGAGTGGTGGTTGAGGTATCTAACTCTGCTCCTATAAAAACGGTATGCTGCAATGGAGTTATGCCTTTTCGAAGTTGATTGTAATGCCTAATTGATGGCAGTGTCAGAGTATATTGCATTGCCTGAGTCAATTGATGCCTGGTGGTAGCGGTGAGGAGCCAATCGTCTAGGTATGGAAACACCTAGAATCCTAGACGCCTCAGGTGAGCCGTGACCACTGCCATGCATTTGGTGAACACTCTGGGGGCTGTAGTGAGACCAAAGGGCAGAGCTCGAAACTGGTAATGATTGGCTCCTAGCTGGAAACGCAGGTGATCCCTGGAGCGTCTGTTCATCTTTATGTGATAGTACGCATCCTTGAGATCTATGGAGCACATCCAATCGCCTTTCCCTAGGAAGGGAAGGAATGGACTGAAGCGTGACCATTCGGAACTTCTCTTTCTTTACGAATTGGTTGAGACTACTGAGGTCTAAGATAGGTCTCCAGTCCCCTGTTTTCTTTGGTACCAAAAAGAATCTTGAGTAAGTTCCGAATCCAACTTGGTCTGCTGGGACTGATTGGATGGGGACTGATTGGATGACTCTTTGTCAGGCAATTTGTGGATCTCAACGATTCCTTGTTCCCCAAGACTGGGTGAAACATCTGGGATTCTGTTTACAGGAGTGGGAGGGGAAGAGAACGGTATGAAATATCCTCTGGAAATGATGCATTATACCCATGTATCCGACGTTATGTTTAGCCAGGCTTCTGGGTATAAAGATAAGCGACCCCCCGACCACCTCCAGAGCCGGACAGCCGGGCCTCCTTTCAGGAGCACTGGTAGGGCTGAAAAGAGAACTGGCTTCTGTCATCCTGTTGCTGCGGACCCCCCTTTGCCACACGGGCAGCGCCTTCCGTTATAACCCCCTCCTCTGCCTCTACAGGGGGGTTTCTCCACATGTGCCCTGAAAGTCTCCCTGTGCTTTTCGGAACAACATTTTTCCGCCCTTGGGATAGGGCAGAGTACGGGTAGAAAAACTGACTCCAACGGCAGATGGGGTCTTGCCTTCCTGCTCACACCTGGTTAAAGTTTCCTTTACTTTAGGCCCAAACAGTGATGAGCCATCAAGTGGGGTGTTGATAAAGGAAGATTTAAAGGGCTCTGCAAAGGAACAGAGATGCAGCCAGGCTGGTCTCCGCAGAGCAATGCCTGAACAAGCGGCTCTACTCGAACCATCAGCTGCATAAGATATGAGATGCATGGACAAGTTCACAACAGAGTTTAGGGTAGAGATCTGTGTGTTGACTTTTCGGCAACCCCTGCAGCTACTGTACCCTGGAGAGTATCTCCTAGCTCTTGCAGGAGATCTCTTTGTAGTCTCGTGAAATGGGTTAAATAGTTCAGCGATCGCAGAGAAAAAGTCGCTGAACTAAATTAGAAGTTATGTACTCACCATAACGTTCCATCTGAGTAGGTGTATTCATTTGTCTGCAACCTGTGGGTTATGGATCCGATATCGGATCCGAACCGGCATGGTTTACCAGCTATGGATCCAAGCTCTCAGCTCCTCCCCTCACCCATAATGCCCTGCTCTACCCTCATGACCTCAGATCGAGTTTGCCAACAGCAAGAACACCCTGAAAAGGGCAACACACCATATGCAGGAAACTGAAAGGCCAGGGGGATAGGAGGGCGGGATGGTTGCAGACAAATGAATACACCTACTCAGATGGAACGTTATGGTGAGTACATAACTTCTAAATCTGAAGTAGGAGATTCATTGTCTGCAACCTGTGGGACAGAGTCCCCAGCTACCTGAATCTTGGGGCCATCATGGAAGGATATTCCGAGCACCGGAGCCAAAGGATGCTCTACCCCTAGATGCAAGATCCAACTTGTAGTGGGAAATAAAAGTATGAGATGAAGCCCACGTGGCTGCTGCACAAATATCATCTAGAGGAATCCTAGCCTTAAAGGCTGCCGAGGTAGAGACTGACCGGGTTGAATGGGCGTGTACACCCTCCAGTGCGGGCCTTCCTGAAGCTTGATAAGCCAATAAGATACATTGTGAAATCCAGCGAGACAGAGAGACTTTAGAAATTGGCTTGCCCAAATTAAATTTAGCAAAGGAAATGAACAACTGGTCGGATTGCCTATGACCAGCCGTTCTGTTTAGATAAAATCTAAGTTGCCTGTGAACATCTAAGGAGTGAAGCTTGTATTCACCTTTGTTTTCATATTTAGGAAAGAAAACAGGGAGGTTAATGGATTGATTAATGTTTGCTTCAGAAGCTACTTTAGGAAGAAAGGACGGGTTGGTCCTGAGGTAAACACGGTCCGGATGAAAGACCAAGTAAGGAGGTTTAGCTGATAATGCTTGGAGCTCTGAAACTCTCTTGGCCGATGTAATGGCTACTAAGAAGGCAGTCTTGAATGACAAGAATTTTAGATCTACCGTGGCGGCTGGTTGGAAGGGGCGGTCAAGGCCTGGAGAACTAGGGAAAGGTCCCAGGAGGAACCGCTTGTTTTACAGGGGGCCTGAGAAGGAAAGTACCTTTAAGAAAAATTTTACACAACTTGGCTGACATGAGTGGACTGGAGTCATGACCAATGTGATAATGTGAAATTGCCAAGTTGTACTTTGACTGTGGAACTGCTGGCACCATCGTTAAACAGAGTGGTTAAGAAATCAAGCACTAAAGGGAGAGGAACTGTGAAGGGGTTCAGGCCTTGCCGCTCCGCCCACAAAGAAAACAGTTTCCACTTGCTACGGTAGACTTTCCTAGTGGACGGTTTATGAGCTGCCACCAGGATTGCCTTAACAGGGGACGAAATACCGGGAGTCCTGATCAAGAGTGGAACTGGAGCAGCCAAGCGGTCAGCTTCAGGTTGTCCAGGTTCGAGGAGATAGGCAGGATGGATGAGATATGAGATCCGAATGGGATCTAGAATCCAAGGGGGATTCACCGAGTGAGACCTTAGGAAGGGGAACCAGATCTGTCGAGGCCAAAACGGAGCAATGAGAATCATTCTGCAACCCACCCGAGAGGCTTTCTGAAGAACTTGGAGCATCAGAGGCAAGGGTGGATAAGCATACAGAAGACCGGGTGGCCAAGCATGCACCAGAGCGTCTCTTGGGGAACCTGCTGGAGGAGGTATCAGAGCGAAAAAACTGTCGCACTTGGTGTTTGAGGGAGAGGCAAAAAGATCGCATGAAGGAGTTCCCCACCGTGCGAATATGCGTTCTGCTACTTGAGAGTTGAGAGACCACTCGTAAGGGGTCAGAATGGTGTGACTGAGCTTGTCCGCCAGGATGTTGGACCGACCCGGAATGTGCGTTGTTAATAGAAAGCGGTTGGTGGAGATTGCCCATTCCCAAACTCTCATGGCTTCTCGACAAAGAGGGTAAGACCTCGTTCCTCCTTGCTTGTTGATATACCAGACAACCGACATGTTGTCTGATTGAATCGCAATTGTTCCCAAGGGAAGAAAGTCCTGAAGTGCTAGCAACGCTAAGAGCACTGCTCTCATCTCTAGAACGTTGATATGCAGTAAGGTCTCTGAATCGTCCCACGTGCCTTGGACGGTCCGGCCCACAAAATGCCCCCCCCCCCACCCGAGGCGGGAGGCGTCCGTGGTCACCGTGGCGAGAGGGGGAGAAGCACAAAATGGGTGGCCTCCGTGGAGATCTGGGGAGTGAAGCCACCACAGGAGGGACCGCTTGCAAGCCTTGCTTATCGCAATGGGATGATGCATAGGAAGAGCAAGGTACGACCACTGTACTAAGAGAGTCCACTGGAGGATGTGCATATTGAGCCTGGCGAGAGGAAGAAGTGCTATAGCAGACGCCATGGACCCTAGAGCCCTCAGGACCAACTCCGCCGGAACAGAACTTGAGTGGAGAATGGGCCGCACCTGGAGCTGCAGATTTTGAACTCTGTCCGCAGTGAGGAAGGCTTTTAAACTCCTTGTGTCTAACCTGGCCCCTATAAAATCTAAGAGCTGTGTGGGCGCTAGGTTGGATTTCTTCGTATTTATAGTGATGCCCAGATTGGGAGCAAGATGGAGAAAGGAGTCTCGCGCCAAAAGTAGTAGATGCCTTGTTGGGGCGGTAAGGAGCCAGTCGTCCAGGTAGGGGAAGACCTGCACCCCCTGAAACCTCAGGTGGGCCGCTACCACTGCTAATACTTTGGTGAACACCCTGGGGGCTGTGGTGAGACCAAAGGGAAGGACCGGAACTGGTAGTGACTGGCTCCCAGCCGGAAGCGGAGAAACCTCCTGGAGCGCCTGTCCATTAGGATGTGGTAGTACGCATCTTTGAGGTCTATAGAGCACATCCAGTGATTTTCTCCCAGAAGGGGGAGAATAGATTGTAGAGTGACCATTCGGAATTTTTCCTTGGGAACTGCCAGGTTCAAGAGAGAAAGGTCTAAAATTGGTCTTAGATCCCCCGTCTTTTTTGGCACTAAAAAGAACCTGGAGTAGAACCCTGATCCGATCTGGTCTGGGGGGACGGGCTGGATGGCTCTTTTCTTTAGCAGATGGCCAATTTCTGCCAAAGCGGCCTCCCGTTGACCGGGTGGAACGTCTGGGAGGGACTTCAATTTTTGGTAAGTGACGAAAAGGGATACGGTATCCTCTGGATATGATCTGGAGAACCCAGCGGTCTGATGTTATGGACTCCCATGCCGCTAGGTGCCCAACGTTCCCGACTGCCTCCAGAGTGGAGCAGCCGGGCAACCCTCAGGGTTGCTGCGCGGGCCGTTCAGAGAAGGGTTCTCTGGACCCGAAGTTCCTGGGAGCCCCTCTGCCTCTAGGGCGGCGTCCTCCCTGTCCTCCTCTGCCACGGAAGGACTGGTTGTCCGGAGCAGGCTGGGATTGCTGCGACTTCCGAACCACATCTTCTTCTGACCCTTTTGGTTCCTAGAATAGGGCCTCTGGGGTGCAGAGAAGCAGATTCCGACGGCAGACAGCGTCTTCCCGTCCTTCTCGCTCTGGGTCAAGGTGTCGCGAACGGTTTTGCCAAAGAGGGCAGAACCATCAAAGGGGGCGTTCGCAAATGATGCTTTGAAGGGCTCAGAGAAATCGCAATGACGGAGCCAGGCCTGACGTCTAGTGACTAGACCTGCCCCTGCGGCTCTAGCGGCGCCTTCCGTAGCATGGGAGAGTAGCCGCATAGAGGTATTGGTAACTGATCTAAGAGTGGCCATGCGGGTGGAGTGCAGCACTTTGTCCTCCTCCGACATGGACTCTGGGGGAGATGCAGCGTATTCTTTAATGAGATCAGGCTGCATCCTAATAACGTGTGCCAAGTAGTTCAGCGCCCTTACCGAGAAGGTCGCTGAACTAAACATCCGCTTCCCCAAGCGGTCCATCATCCGAGACTCCTTGCTCGGGGGATGGACTGAGGGACTCTCCTGAGCAAGTTCCCTCTTGGTGGCCGCCGCCGTCAACATGGCATCTACCGGAGGCCCCTTACTCCAATGGGCACAGTCAGACAGTGGACTGAGGATCCTGTCGGGCCTCTTAGGGATCGGCTCCACGGTGTCCGGTTCCTTCCACGCCCTGGTGGTAATGAGGTCCACCAGGGGGTCGGCAGGAGGGGACACCCAAGAGGTAGACGGGTCCGCTTCAAATGCCTCCAAGAACACGGACTCGTCCGAGGAAGACTTGGGGGCAGACCCCCCCCCTTATACGGAGCATTTCCATGATGTCTCCAAATGAGACATCCTCGGGGGGTGACCGTGGGGAGCCTTTCCCTTCCTCCAAATCCGTGTCTTCCGTGAGAGACTCGGGGGAGTCAATGTGCCTCCTTTTGCACGTATGCTTGCGAGGAACATCCTCTGGGGGCTGTCAGAGGACTCCTCGCAAGCAGCAACCTGTTCCAGGGGAGCAGCTTGGGGCACAGAAGCGGGCTGTCCCAAGGGCCGGATGGTGGAAGCCTGACCCAGTGCAGAGGGAGCGCGGGACAGAGCCGAAACAAGTGCCGGGGGTCCGGAGACCCTCAACAGGGCCCTCTCCACTACATCAAACGCCGAAGGGGAGCCGACCTCGACCAAAGGATCCGACAATCGGCTCCCCCTCTGATCCGAAGAGTGGATCGGAGCCGGCGCCGAAGCACTCTGATCCGAAGGGACAGTGCGCTCCGACACAGACTGTGCCGAAGGAGCACTGATCCCCCCGGATCCGAAGCTCGGATCCAGGCTCCGAGAGGTCGGATCCGAAGTACCAAGTACTATCGGCGCCGACCCACCCCCGGCTCCGAAGCTGCTCGGCTCCAACTGCTCCGAACCCGGGTAGCGGGTCGGAGAAGGAGCAATGGGCTTGAAAAAGGGGGTCGAGCTCCCCCCCCCCAAGGGGGGGGGGGGGGAGGCAAGAGCACTCGCATCTGCATCTGGGCCTGGATGAACTTTCTCATCATCCGGTCCAGATCAGCATCCGATAGGCTGTACGTTGATCTCGACGAGGCTACCGAGGTAGGCCTTGAGTGCCTCCTCAATAGCCTCAACGGAGATCGGGTCTCCTCCTCCTCAGGTCCCGGTGAAAAACACACTGGAGACCGGAGCCGAGGAGGAGGAGATCCAGCAGACAAGGGGGCCGGGGGAGAAGCCCGCTTGGCTGGCGGGACCGAAACATAGGTCTCGGCCCGCCGCTTATGGTGCTTCTCCCTCCGGTCCTTTTTCCTAGCATCCCTCTCCTCCGAACCAGAAACGGGAGGTTGAGTCCCAGGAGGAGGAGGGGGAGCCGGGGAGGGAATAACCGTGGAGACGGTTACCCCCGAAGGAGCGGAGGTCAGAGCCGAGTCTGGCGGCAAGAGGCCCGCCAAAACAAGTTTGGACCTCCGCTCCTTCAATGCCCTGGGGTTGAACCCTGCACAAATGGAACATCCAGATGTGAGGTGTTCAACCCCCAGGCATCTAACACACCGAGTGTGGCCATCAGCTGGGGAAAGCTTATGGCCACACTCGGAGCACTTTGAGAAAATAGCCTTGGGCTGCTCAGACATCCCAAGCTAACAAATAAAAGTTACTAGAACTAAAGTAAAGTAACTAAATAACAAAAATCACTCACAGGCCCAACACACACACTACGCTACCAGCGAGGGGAGGGATATAAAATTAAGATTAAACTCTAAAAAAAAAAAAAGGTAAAATACAAGAGGGAAACCTACACTTTCACACAAATTAACCAAAAAAATTTTAAATTTGACTAATTTAAAGACTGAATATATCACTTAGCTGGAGAGCTGGAAAAAACAATCTGGTCACCATGCGCGGCAAACTAGATCTGAGGTCATGAGGGTAGAGCAGGGCATTACGGGTGAGGGGAGGAGCTGAGAGCTTGGATCCATAGCTGGTAAACCATGCCGGTTCGGATCCGATATCGGATCCATAACCCACAGGTTGCAGACAAATGAATCTCCTACTTCAGATCATGCGTTTTCCATAACTATCCATGAGCCTAGAATCTCTGTTAGGAGGATGGATAGATGCGGATGTTTCAGACACTTCCTTTTTGGTGGCTGCAGCTACCACCATGGCATCAACAGGCACTCCTTTGGTCAAAAAGGCTTTGTCCACTGGGGCAGAGATGAACCTATTCAGCTTCCGAGGGACAGGTTCTATGGCCTCCGGTGACTCCCACACCTTATGAGAGATCAGCTCCATGAGCTCATCATAAGGCAGAGACACCCAAGAAGGGGAAGGTTGAGACCCAAAAGCCTTCAAGAGCACTAACTCGTCCTCAGTACGGGTTTTGGACTGCCAATTGCCCCTCTGACTTAGGATCCTTAATAGCTCCGCAAAGGAGATATCCTCAGAGGTGGATCGAGGGGACCCTTCTGACTCATCCAAGTCAGTGTCAGATGTCAAAGACTCCTGTGGGAAGTCCAAGTGCCTCCTCTTGCACAATCTCTTCCTGGGTACCCCCTCAGTGGGGAGATCTGGGGAGGTCTCGGAAGAACAGGGGGCACCCTGTGGGACTACTTGAGGCTCAGGGTCTCTATGCTTAGGGGGACCGGTAGACGCAGAAGCGGACACAGGTGCTTGAGGGGAGAAGGAAGCCCGAACTGATGCCGACCATGTCTTAGGAGACAGGACTTTCCTCATGGTATTGAAAGCACCATGGCTCCGATGAGAAGGGGTAGAGAGATCTGGAGGGACCGTCCGATCCTCATGCACCGAAACCATGGGCTCTGAGCCAGAGGTAAGAGCTGAGCTCATCCAAGCCAAAGCCCCAAGAGGAAGAGTCGGCACCGACAAATCGGTCCGACTATCCTCCCCGGACCCGACAGGAGAGTGTCGGCTCCTAGCATCCTCGGTCAGCGCAAAGGACGTCCGAGTAGATGGAACCGATAACACTGGTGCGGGTCTCTGTTCCATAGGTTCGACAACTATCAGTTCGGGCTCCTTCGGCTCAGAGTCCAGTACGGCTCGGAGGAGGAGTAGTCAAGTCCGGTTCAATGGTCTTCGGCTCCGACGAAAGGGTCAGGGCTGACAACAATTTAGCAAATCCTGGTGCCCGTAGAAGCTTCTGCACTAGCCGGTCCATATCCATATCTGAGAGGCTGATCAAAGACTTTGAGGAATGCACCGAAGGTGCTGACTGGAGCAGAGGAGATGAGGGAACCTCAGAGACTGGCTCCAAGACTGGGAGCTGGCTCCTAACCAAAGGGACACTCTGTTCCGAAGACTGTGGAACCGATGACCCTGTACCCTCCCATTCTTTTTGCCTTCTTAGAAACTTTAGAATCTCCAGAAGATTTAGATGATTTTGAGGAAGTGCTAGCACCTTCCTGGCTACCCAACGCCTCAGAGAAAGTATGCTGCAACAACCCCCTATAAATAAGTTTTCTCCTTCTCTCTAAAATACCCTAGAGGAAAAAGCGGTAAATACTGCAAGAGTCTTGGAGGTGTTTAGCCCCCAGACCATAAACACATTGGACATGCCTGTCAGTGATGGACATTTTCTGTCCACAATCTGGACATTTCTTAAACCCCGATTTGGGATGAGACTTCTCCCTCTCATCCAACATGTTCAAAGAGTAATCAAAGTTTGAAACAGGCACACCACAGAATTAACTTGCAGAGGTTAAATACAGGGCTAACTAGGCCCACGCTAAAAAAGTACTAATAACAAGAAGAATTTTGTTAAATCTAAATAGGGCTAACAAAAGGCCCAACACTCTAAGAAACTCAGCCAACACAGGGCATTACCTACTACAATCTAACTTACGTATAACTACAGTATTTTAACGTGAAAGACACACACACTAGATAGAGAATATATATATATATATATATATATATATATATATATATATGTGTGTGTGTGTGTGTGTGTGTGTGTGTGTATATATATATATATATATATATATATATATATATATATATATATATATATATATATATATATATATATATATATATATATAAAAAAGAAGGAGAAAGAAATTTTTAAACTTGCGATTTAAGCAAAATATGGTCCGAGCTGACTGGATCACAGAGATCTCTTGCCACAGCAAACTAGATCTGAGGTAATTCCAGCAGTGCATTGTGGGATAAGGGGCTTGTTCTCGAGCTACTGGCAAACCATGAGCTTTTGTTATAGGCCGTGTCGGCGCCGAGAATCGGCTCCAAACCCATCAGTGAGAATAAACGGCGAGATTTAACAACTTCACATCAAGTGTTCACAAGGATCCTCATCTAAGTGACGTCTTCAAATGAACATTTTAGTAAAGTGCTGGCAGGACATAACTGTATCATTGATAGGCAAGCAATAATTAGGCTTAATTAGAACATGTAAATAATTGTAAAGCAATTATATAATCATAAGTAGCAAGCTCTAGAGCAATAAGCAAGTGATACCAGCAGAAATAGTTCCAATGAATCAGGTAGGAGTAAAAGAAGACCCTTGCAGGCTTAAAGAACAGGAAGCCATGACGGATTAGTAGAGTTAATCACCCCTGCCTAATTAACACTTGACCCAATAATGTTGCAATGACATCCTACTGGCATGCTAACATTATTGCAAGATATTAAGAGATGTGTCACTTAAGCCTTACGCTTACCTAGGAGATTTTGAGATAATCTACACATGATCTTTAACATACTTATCTTACAAGGTACAGATATCTTCACCTAGAAAAAAAATCTCCAGATTTTGACGATCACTGTTACATATACATGCAGGATTGGTCTTGCTACAGTGACTAATGTCCTGTAGCCTTTACTGCAGTCAAAACATGGATATCAGATGCACAACTTATACTCAACCCTAACAAAACTAACCTGATGCCATTTCATCCCACAAAAGCCACTAATCCCATCCTTACATTCAAAATAATTTCAAGCAACAAAACCCCTATTACACCAGGCCCCCAAACCAAACTTCTAGGTGTTATAATTAATCAGAACTTGAAGTTCGATCTTCATACTGCCCAAACAATAAAAAAAGTTCAAAAAAGCTTGGAACTCTATACAGATGCAAAATAATACCTTTCTAAACATTAAAACCATTATTACCAGAACCCACCTAGTTTTCACACTTCTCTAAGCATCCCCCAATATTCATTAATCTCAACAAATCTGACTTAGCCAAAATAAACACCTGCAACAACAAAATAGCAAAGTATATAACTGATGCAGCCTTTAGGTCTCACTGTCAGGCCCTTAAACAACTATTTTGGCTAGAACTAACCAACCTGCTCACCCTTAACCAACTTACTATGACCCATGAAATATTTTACCAGCCAGAAAAACCGCCAGCTCTACAAGGCCTATTACAACAATACTCAAGCAAGCGCTTACCACCATACTTTACTTACTTAGTTATAATAGTGCAATACTTTAATGTTCATAGTGCAATACTCAAATGTCTCTTTTGGTGCAAGGATCAGTGCAATGTCTTAACCAAGTACCTGTACAATACTAAAGTCTCATGCAATTAAGTGTTCAGTTCAAAAGTGTTAAAATGCATTTCTAATTATGTGCAACATTAGTCTGTCTACCTGCATGTCCATGATGTAATAGCTAGGTGTTACATGTGTAAATGTCTGTGAAAATAGTCTATATGTTGTCTGCACATTGAGTCCAGAGACACAAAATTTCGTTCAGTTTTTGCACTTGTGTGATTTCTGAATGACAATAAAGTTTACTTTGACTCTGACTTGCTATAATCCAGTAATAAAATCATTAATGGACGTTACTAGAACTAAAAATAATAAGAAAGGCCATACGATAGTAAAATATTGCAAATACATAGAACAACTAGCCTGAGTGGGTGCTGCTTAAGTTGTTGGCACCAACTAGAAAACCTTTTCCATTTGCGAATATATGATTTTCTACGCAGGCTTTCTTGTCTCTGCTAGTACCTACTGCATATGACCTCAGTAAACAGGTGCCTAAAAGGAATTAAGATCTTATCATCCAGGCAGTCAACTGAACAAGACTAGTGTCAGACTGTACCAAACACACCTGTTCTTGTGTGAGTAGATCTAGTCTGTCAGCTTGTGGTAGTTGTCCCTGGCCATTGCTGAAAGAAGGGAGAACCGCAACTGCCTAGGCCAGAATGGAGTCATCACAATGATCATGGGAGATTCCTTCTGAATCTTCAGAAGTACCCTGGATATTACTGGAATGGGTGGAAAAGCATATAGGAACATTACTGTCCAAAGGAATAAAGGCATCAGTCTTCCATTCCTTCTTGCATAGAGTCCTGAATAAAATCTTCCCAGTTGATTATTGAAACAGGAGGCAAAAAGTGCATTTGAGGAGCTCCCCACAGATGGATCAAATGTTGGAGGACCCCCTAACCTAGTTTTCATTCATGAAGGTGTTGATGCTGAGACCAAAGACATTTCAGATACCACTATATCTTTCTCATGTGAAGTCTTGTTTTATTGTTTTATGTGGAGATTTGTTTGTATTATGAGAATCATAGATGCCACAAGACCAAAACTCCTGGGATATGCCCTCATACTGACCAAAGTCAGAGTGGAAAACCTTAGAAACAGATCTAAATAAGGATCTTTTTTTCCTGTGGAAGAAACACTCTTTGAACTGAGGTGTCTAGCCGACATCCCAGGAGTACAATCCTGTGTGAGGAAGTTAAGAAAGACTTTTGACTCTTCTCGTAGAATCCCAGCTTGTGTTAGAGAGATCTCATACAAGACAGATTCCTGACACCTTGAAAAGACCATGCAAAGATAAGCAAGTCATCTAAAATGGAAAATGTGGATAGCGTGTAGCCTACAATGAGGTATAACTACAGCTTGACTTTGTGAACACTTTTGGTGCAGTGGATGGTCCAAAGGTTAGAGAAAGTACAGTTGTGTACACCTACCATAAATGTAGATGTTCGAGTGTCTTCACTGTTGCAGTCATGACTGTAGGGTTCTCCCCTGCCGGCAGGCAGCCCTCGGTCGGCCAGAATCCCAAAGTCTGGGTCCGGCGTCGGCTGTTCAACCATGCTCCCTGACGTCAGAGCGCCAGGAGTACAAAGCTGACAGCCGACGCCATCTTCTCTAGTTTTTCTTGCCCCAGATGTCAGGATTCCCAAAATGAAAAAGGTCCCATAACCTTTGCAAATACACCTCAGAAGAATGGTGAAAAAAGGAAATACACAAAAGTAAAAATAAGAGGGGACAGAAGGGAGGGAAACCCAGACTGCAACAGTTAAGACACTCGAACATCTATATTTATGGTAGGTGTACACAACTGTACTATGTTCATCGTGTTTCACTGTTGCAGTCATGATTGTAGGGTAGAATCCCAAAGTTGAAAGAAAGGGAGGTGGTCATAAAGAAGAAGGGGCGGCTAAAAGGCCCTGCAAGACTGCAGAGGCAAAGCCTGCCCTAGACTTAGAGTAGAGAGGTAGATTGTAGTGCTTATAAAAAGTATGCACTGAACTCCAAGTTGCAGCTTCCAAAATGTCTTTAGTAGGAACTCCCCTGAGGAAGGCAGCAGAAGTGGCAGCAGCTCTGGTGGAATGAGTCCGTATACTCCCTGGGATTTGCTTTTCATGGTGTGAATAACAAAATCTGATTCCATGAGCAATCCATTTAGAAATGGTCTGTTTTGAAATGGCTTTACCTTGGGAACTTGAAGCATAAGAAACAAACAATTGTTCTGATTTTCTGATGTCCTTGGTTCTGTTCAGGTAAAAACGTAGTTGTCTGTGTACATCCAAGGAATGTAAGATCCTTTCCCCTTTATTTTGAGGAGTGGGGAAAAAGGTTGGCAAGTGGATAGTTTGATTTAAAGCCAGTTTGGAAACCACCTTAGGCATGAAGGTAGGATTAGTCCTCAAAGATACCCTGTCTTGATGAAAAATAATATAAGGTTCCACAGCCATAAGAGCTTGTAACTCTGAAATTCTCCCGGCAGAGGATA
Organism: Protopterus annectens; assembly: GCF_019279795.1. Lineage (NCBI taxonomy): Eukaryota > Metazoa > Chordata > Ceratodontiformes > Protopteridae > Protopterus > Protopterus annectens. The sequence continues at coordinate 252,619,470 of NC_056751.1, forward strand.
GGGCTAACAGGATAGCTGTCTTCCAAGATAAAAACTTGATGTCAGAAGAGGCAGCAGGCTCAAAAGGAGGAAAGGTTAGTTTTTCCAAAACATAGTTGAGATCCCAAGCAGGAATGGGAGGAGATCTAGGAGGTCTTAAGTTATTAACTCCTCTGAGAATCTGTCTCATGAGCTGGTGGGAAAAGATGGGAGGGTCTGTATTATAATGAGCAGAAATGGCAGAGGCATGTATCTTAATGGAAGAGAAAGAGAGACCCTTATGCAAGAGATCTGTCAAGTAAAGTAAAATTAAAGTAATGTTAGGAAGAAGAGGATCAGAATCCTGAGCCTGCATCCAGGAACAAAATCTTTTCCATTTTCCTGCATAAGATTTCCTAGTGCTAGGATGTCTGGCTTCTAAAATGACATCCATAACCTGCTTGGGTAGGAAAGAAGAAATCAAAGGCCCTGGATTAACCAGGCCGCCAGGCTGAGAGTTCTGACATGAGAGTGTAGAACCTGACCCTGATGTTGGGACAGAATGTTCGGAGACTGAGGTAAAACCCAAGGGGGCTCCAGGCATAGGTTTTTTAGAGTTGGATACCAAAATTGCCGAGGCCAATTTGGAGCCAGCAAAATTATCATCTTGGGTTTGTCCTGTTTTATCTTCAATAAAACCCGTGGAAGAAGAGGAAGAGGCGGAATGGCATATCCCGAGAGGTTCCTCCAACTGAATGACAGGGCATCCACTTTCCAAGCTTCTCTCTGGAAAGTCCTGGTGCAAAAATTGTGTAGTTGATGATTGAGATGGGATGCAAAGAGGTCTATGTGAGGACATCCCCAGGCTGCTGTTATCATCCTCAATATTTTGGTGCCAAGCATCCACTCATGTGGATCTGAAAGGTTTCTGCTCAGACTGTCTGCCAGGAAGTTTTGTTTCCCTGGTAGAAACTGAGCTTGAAGATCCAGATTGCAAGCTAGAGCTGTGTTCCATAGATCCATGGCTAGTCTGAAAAGGGGGTAGGAATGAGATCCCCCTTGCTTGTTTATGTACCACATAACTGTGGTGTTGTCTGTCCGTATTAGTAGTTGTCCTGGTTGTAAAAGTTTCCTGAAGGCCAATAGAGCTTTCTGAACGGCTAACATTTCCTTTAAGTTGATATGCAGGTGCTTGTGATCCTTTTTCCAAAGGCCCTGCACACAACTGCCCTGAAAATGGGCTCCCCAAGCATAATCCGAGGTGTCCGTGGTTAGAGTCTGAGTGGCCGGAGGCAGACGGAAGGGTTTCCCTTTGTTTAGAGCCCTGGACCACCAAAGAAATTCCTTTTGAGGACAAGGAAGGACAGAGATCAGAATGTCTAAACTGTGGCAATGCTGAGACCATACACTTTTTAGGTACCACTGTATTTTCCTCATGTGTAGTCTTGCATATGGTAAGAGAAGGATGCAGGAGGCCATGTAACCCAAAGCCTGCAGGAATTTCCTTGCAGATAGTTGAGTTAAAGTTGCCAAGGTTCTGAAAGTTGAAGCCAGCTGTAATTGTTTTTCTGACGTCAGAAATGCCATCTGGGTTGTGGTGTTTAGACGTGCACCCAGAAAACTTATCTGTTGTGATGGTGTCAAATTTGACTATGTTTACAGAGAATCCCAGGAACTTGAGGAGGTTCTGTACAAATTCTAGATGCTGGAGTAAGACATCCTTGCTGTCTGCCTGAATTAGACAATCGTCCAGATAAGGGTAAATTTGAATTCCCTTGAGTCTGCAGTAAGCTACTACTGGAGCCAGGCATTTGGTGAAGACCCTGGGCGCAGTAGACAATCCAAAGGGCAGCGCAGAGAATTGAAAGTGCCTCGATCCGGCCTTGAACCGGAGGTATTTTCTGTGATCCTGCCTGATGGGAATGTGTAAATATGCCTCCTTTAAATCCAAAGTTACCATCCAGGCATCTTTGGACAGCATTGGAAGTAGCTGCTGTAGAGTAAGCATCTTGACTTTTGGAATCTCTAGAAAGGTGTTCAAGACCGACAGATCCAGAATGGGTCTCCATGAGTTTTGCTTCCTTGGGACTAGAAAAAGCCTTGAGTAAAAACCCTTTCCCATCTCTGAAAGTGGAACCAGTTCTATGGCATTCATAGCCAAAAGAGCTTCCACCTGGTTTAAGGCCTCCGTCCATTGATGTTTTGGAAGGTCTGGCCATCCGTTTGGCCTTGGCAAGGTATGAAAATGGAATTTGTAACCTCTTAAAACCACATCCAAAACCCACTTGTATTGGGTTATTTGAGTCCAATTTTGATAAAAAAGAGAGTTTTCCTCCGAGGGGGGCTTCCAGGCAAGAAGTTCCTGTAGCCCAACAGAGGGAGTCATTGAGTCTGTTTCCTTTGAGTTTGTGACCTGTCCTCTCCTCCCCTAGGGGTGGAAGCAGTCCACTGTCTTGGTCTATAAGAAGCTTGTGTTTGAGGCCTTCCTCTGGAGCGTCTATATCTACCCCTCTGAGGCCTGTCTGAAGTGGGAAAAGTACAGTTTTGTACCTACCATAAATGTAGATGTCCGATAGATATGCACCTGCAGTCATAACATATGGGTTGTTGTGCCTCAGGCAGCCCTCGGTCGGCCGGATTCCAAAGTCTGGGTCCGACGTCGGCTGATGTCGCATTTCTCTCTGACATCAGGGCGGCTGGAGTATATAAGCATCAGCCGACGCCATCTTCTTCAGTGTTTCTTGCCCCAGATGCCAGGTGCCCTCCAAGGAAGGCTGTAATCAAATTGGTAGACAGAAATAGGTTTCCAGACAACAAATAAGCAATAAACAGATACACCATAACAGATATCCCCAGCTAAGGATAACAGGGAGAGGAGTGGACCCAAGGCATAGAGGGGATGGAGGGAGGGAAAACCCGACTGCAGTTGCATATCTATCGGACATCTACATTTATGGTAGGTACAAAACTGTACTATGTCCTTCAAGAATGCAACTGCAGTCATAACATATGGGTTGAATACCAAAGCTTAGCTGGGGGAGGAGGTATGCTCTAAGAAAGGGATGGTGTAGCTATCAATCCCTGCAGGACTGCCGAAGCAAAGCCTGCTCTGGATCTGGAATATAAAGGGAGGTTGTAGTGCTTGGAAAATGTATGCACGGAGCTCCATGTAGCAGCTTCTAGAATGTCTTTTGTAGGCACCCCTCTTAAAAAGGCTGTAGAGGTGGCTGTAGCTCTGGTGGAGTGTGGTCTGACATTGGCTGGCACACTCTTTCCATGGAAGGAATAACAGAATCTGATGCAATGTCCAATCCATTTTGAAATTGTCTGTTTAGAAATTGCTTTTCCTTGTACTGCAGGGGCGTAAGCTACCAAAAGCTGGTCAGACTTGCTACTGGTCTTGGTTCTGTCTAGGTAGTAGCGAAGTTGTCTGTGTATGTCCAAGGTATGCAACAGTCTTTCCCTTTTGTTCTCAGGATTAGGAAAGAAAGTAGGCAGGTGAATTGCTTGCTTTAAAGCAACCCTAGATACCACTTTTGGCAGAAAGGTAGGGTTGGTTCGTAAGGAGACCCTGTCTCTGTGAAAAGTTATGAAAGGTGGTATTGCCATTAAGGCCTGTAATTCCAAAACCCTTCTTGCTGAGATAATGGCCAACAGGAAAGCTGTCTTCTAGGAAAGAAATTGTAAATCCACAGGAGCTGCTGGCTCGAAGGGAGGTAAAGTCAATTTTTCTAGGACAAAACTTGAGGTCCCAAGCTGGTACTGGTGCCTTTCTTGGGGGCTTTATATTCTTGATTCCTCTAAGAAATTGCCTTAACAAAGGATGTGAAAACACAGGTGGGTCAGTGTTGTATCTAGCTGAGATAGCTGAAGCATGAATTTTTATGGAAGAGAATGAAAGTCCTTTATGCAGCATATCTGCCAAGTATTCCAGGATGAGAGGTATGCTCAAAAATGAGGCATCATGACCCTTGTTGGTATTCCAAATGCTGAATCTCTTCCATTTGGCTGAGTAAACTTTTCTGGTGGATGGTCTGCGGGCTTCTGTTAGTATCCACTGGACTTCCTTGGAGAGAGGTAAATCAAGGTTATTTATGGGATTTCCCAAGCTGTTAGCTGTAGCGTCTGGATGTTGGGATGAACTGTCCTGAAGTTGTGTTGAGTCAAAAGTTGGGGCCATTGTGGAAGGGCCCACGTTTTGTTGTGACATATGCTCCGTAGTAGTGGGTACCAGTGTTGTCTTGGCCAGTCTGGAGCTATTAGGATCCCTTCGCTTGTCTGCTTTGATCTTTAATAACACTGTGGTCATCAGTGGCAGAGGTGGAAATGCATAAATTATCAGGGTGCTCCAGTTGAATGAGAGGGCATCTATTTTCCATGCTTGTAGATGATATGTCCTTGAGCAGAACTTTTGTAAGTGATGATTGAGGTGGGAGGCAAATAGGTCTACGTCCGGCCTGCCCCATGTCGAGGTGAGTCGTAGGAAGATGTCTGGATGTAGCCTCCATTCGTGGGGGTCTAGGAAATTCCTGCTTAGACTGTCCGTCAGAACATTGTCTTTGCCTGGAACAAACTGGGATTGTAACTGTATATTTAGACCCAGTGATTTTTCCCAAAGATTCATTGTCAGTCTGCAAAGGGGGTAAGAATGAGTGCACCCCTGCTTGTTTATGTACCACATCACTGTGGTGTTGTCTGTCCGTATTAATAGGTGGCCTTGTTGAAGTTGTTGCCCAAAGGCCTCGATGGCATGCATTACTGCTAACATTTCTTTTTGATTGATATGCAGATGTGTTTCCTTTGGAGACCATTGTCCTTGAATACATCTGCCCTCCATGTGCGCCCCCCATCCAAGGTCTGAGGCGTCTGTGGTCATGGTCAGTGTTATCTGAGGTTTTTTGAATGACATACCTATGTTTGACTGACTTGCTGAGGCCCACCATAGAAATTCCTTTTGAAGACATGGAATGAGTGGGATAGTTGCTTCTAGGTTGTTGCTGTGTTGAGACCATAAGCTTTTTAAGTACCATTGAAGCTTTCTCATGTGTAGTCTTGCTAATGGAACCAGGAGAATGCAGGATGCCATGTAACCCAGGGCCTGTAGGAAACTCCTTGCAGTCATCTGGGTGAGCTTTGCTAAACTTTTGAAGTAATGGGTTAACTTCTTTTGCTTGTCTTCTGTCAGGTAAGCCATTTTGAGAGGCTGTGTCTAGTTTGGCTCCTAAGAAGGTTATTTGCTGGGATGGCTGAAGTCTTGACTTTTGAAAGTTGACTGTGTATCCCAGAGCCTGTAGCAAGTGTATGACATAATTCAAGTTTTTTGTCAAGGTTAGTTTGTTGTCCGCTTGTATGAGGCAATCGTCCAGGTACGGGTAGATTTGAATCCCCTGGAGCCTGCAATGAGCAACTACTGATGCCAGGCATTTCGTGAATACTCTGGGCGCAGTAGATAAGCCAATTTATAATGCTCTGGCCCTGCAAGAAATCCGAGGTATCTTCTGCAGCTGTGTCTGATAGGGACACGCAGGTATGCCTCCTTGAGGTCCAGAGTAATCAGCCAAGACCCCTTGCCCAGCATGGGAAGGAGTTGCTGTAGAGTCAGCATTTTGAACTTTGGTACTATGAGAAAAGTGTTTAAAGCAGACAAGTCCAGTATTGGTCACCATTGACTTTCTTTTCTTGGAACAAGGAACAGTCTTGAGTAAAACCCCTGACCTTGTTCTTGTTGTGGAACTTTTTCTATTGCTTTGATCTGTGCAAGCAGAGAAATTTGCTTTATAGCCTCTGCCCTCTGATTTTGTGGAAGGTTTGGCATGCCTTGTTTTCTTGGCAAGGTATGAAAGTGGAACCTGTAACCGTGGTCTATAATGTCCAAAATCCATTTGTCTGTTGTAAGTTTGTGCCAATTTTTTGAAAACAGAGATAACTTTCCGCCCAAAGGAGCCTCTGTTTGCTCCTTGGTTAGCGGAAATAGAGGAAAGTCATTGAGATTGTCCCTGCGGGGCAGGAGAAACCCCATGTGTCACTTCTTTGGTTTGTTGGTTGCCATTGTCGTCCCCTGTAGGATCCTCTGTATTGTCCTCTTCCTCGGCCACACCTGTTTTTGCCCCTTTGTGATCTTTCAGGATTAGGAAAGGACCAGTTTTTAGAAGGCCAGTTCCTGCTGAATCTGGGCGGCTGCACCTGGAGAAAATCTTTTACTGTCTGAACTGACTTGACTTTTTCCTACATGGACTTTAACACATCTTTAGCATTAGCACCAAAAGCTTGTTCTTTTCCAAGGGTGCGTCAAGAAGTTTTGCCTTAACATGATCTGGTAAGGGTTGTTCTTTTAACCATGCATGTCTACGAATGACCGCCCCTGTCATAGCTGCCCTACATGAAGCCTCCAATGCATCATATCCACACTGTAGAAAGTGATTGCTAACCTGTTGAGCATTATGCACAGTCTCCTGCAAAGACTTCCTATCTAAGGGTTCAGGGGAGGCCAAAGTTTTCTGTAAATCATCTAACAGGAAATCCTGATATTGAAACATGTGAAAGAGACAATTGAGAGCTCTCATAGATAAAGTAGTGGAGGTGTAAACCTTCTTCCCCCATCTCTCTAAGGACCTTGCTTCCCTGTTAGAAGGCAAAGGGTTTTTGGAGGTGGTAGCTGAAACCCCTTTAGGCCCCTGGGAAATTGTTTCTAAATCAACAACATGGGCCTTAAAGAAATGAGAATGGGTTTCTGGAACCCTATAGTATCTGTCAGGCTTGGCAGGAGCAGGAGGAAGAGTATCAGGGGTGACACTGGAGTCAGAGTACAAATCATCCAAAACATCAAGCACAGGAGGTATAGCTAAGGGTCTGTGCTGGGGCTTTTTAAGGAAGGTTCGAAGGCGCTTTCTGGAATCAGAATATTCCTGGCCTTGCCACTTGAAATGCTCCCTCATGGAATGCAGAACTTCCCCAAAAGAAATATCCTCAGGAGGGGAGGCAGAGGGAATGGAGTCCTCTGCATCTGAATCCTCATAGGTCTGGAAGGGCTCTTCCTGGCTTTCGGAGCGAACAGAGTCCTCAGAATCTTCATCTGAAGGAAGAGGGCCAGAGGGTTCAACCTTGGGCCTTTTGTCAGGAGGAGGCTGGGATCCTCTCTCAGGATGGGCCTGGGAACCTCTGATCAGGGAAATTAAATCTGCTGCCATAGACATGATTTGAGCTTCAGGAGTAGGCTGAGGTAAGGTTTTAGCAGTAAGATGCTTGGACTTGCTGGCTGCCTTAGCACGTGTGTAGGCCTTGATAGACATGGACATGGGAGGTCTAGCTGCTCCACGTGCAGGAGTGACCTTATCAACAGCAATGGTCTCGGGCATTTCCTCGGTTTCGGTATCCGGAGGAAAATCAATAACTGGCGTCGGAGTGGCCTCCGGTATCGGTAATGCGGTGTCTTCGGTTCGGAGCGGTGGAATAACCGGCTCAGAGGGAACCGGGGCACTCGCGGTTAGTTTTGTCGTGGTGTCGGTGGAAGACGCGGGCCGAGGATGTCGGTCCCGGTCTTTTCGTTTCTTAGGAGTCTGCGTTGTCGGTAGTTCCGACGGCATTATATAATGAAATTTGTCGCCGAAGTCTTCTGCGAACTCCGCCCGGCGGCTGAGAGTGCGCTTATTGAAGCGAGCACAGGCGACACAGGCCGAGACGTCGTGGTCTGGGCCAAGGCAAGGGAGGCAGTAAGAGTGGAAATCTTTATGAGGTATTTGTTTACCACAAGACAAACAATTACTTACTTTTTCAGCAATTTCTGACATCGGCTGAGGCAAGAAAAGTTCCCCAATGGGGTACTTAGCTTTTTTGATGACTTCGGTTTCGAAGAATACAGGAGCTGACCGACTGGCACTTGCGAACTGCTTCTGCTTCGGGCACCGCGCGGCAAGAAAGACTGAAGAAGATGGCGTCGGCTGATGCTTATATACTCCAGCCGCCCTGACGTCGGAGAGAAATGTGACATCAGCCGACGTCGGACCCAGACTTTGGAATCCGGCCGACCGAGGGCTGCCTGAGGCAGGACAACCCATATGTTATGACTGCAGTTGCATTCTTGAAGGACATGGACCAATTTTTAGAAGGCCAATTCCTGCTAAATCTAGGTGGCTGTACTTGTAAGAAATCTTTAACTGTTTGCATGGATTTAGCCTTATCCTCCATCTTTTTAATCACCTCTTCAGCTTTTGATCCAAACAAAACATTATGCTGAACAGGAGCATCCAATAATTTAGCCTTTACTTGTTCAGGCAAATTTTGTTCCTTTAGCCATGCATGCCTTCTAATGACTGTGCCAGAGGCCGCAGCCCTACAAGAAGCCTCCAAGGCATTAAATCCACAGTGTAAACCATGCTTCCCAACTTGTTCAGTGGCATGCAATAAGTCATGTAATTCCTTATCATCTGCACAGGCAGAAATGGAAGTAAGCTTTTGTTTTGAAACAGACAAGAGAAATTGCTGGTATTTTAGCATATGAAACTGACAGTTTAAAGCCCTAATGGACAAAGTAGCAGAAGTGTACACCTTTTTGCCCCATCTTTCTAAGGATCGAGAATCCTTTTCAGTAGCAATGGGATTTTTGGCAGAAGCGGCCTTAACTCTCTTAGGACCTTGAGAAATGGTTTCAGGGTCAGCAGAAGGGTTCTTGTATAAAAACTGATGGGAATCAGGTACCCTGTAATATCTATTAGGCTTAACAGGAGCAGGAGGAAAAGAGTCAGGGGTTAAGTTAGCCTCCGAAAAGGCATCATCCACAATATCCAAAACAGGAGGAATAGCCAGGGGTCTATGTTGGGGAAGAAGAAGAAAATCCCTCAGTCTTTTCTTAGATTCCGAATACTCCTGTCCTTCCCAGTGGAAATGTTCCCTCATTTCATGCAAAGTTTCCCCAAAAGAGAAATCCTCAGGGGGAGAAGCTGAAGGAATGGACTCCTCAGCATCAGAACCCTCATAAGGAGGGAAAGAATATTCCTGATCACAAGAAAAAACTGAGGAAACAGAAGCCTGATCAGAGGAATCATAATAAACATCCTGCCTTGGCCTTTTATCTGGAGGGGGATGTGAACCCCTAATCATAGTAAGTAAATCCTCCGCCATCTTGAGTAACTGTTTCTGTGACTTGGGAGCCGGTTCAGAAGAGGCCTGTGTTGTAGTCTTTGATTTAGAAGGAGTCTTTGCCTTTGTCTTTGGCTTTGCCTTTATTAGAAGCTGAGTAGGCCTGAAAACCCCCTCGGAAGCCGGTACCTGCACAGTGGCTCCGGACCCATCCGAGGGAGCATTGTACGAAGGTCCTGCAACAGAAATATTTAAAGGCCTGGTTGGCTCCTCATGAGAGTCCGTTTCATCCATCTGTCCTGAAACGGCCGACGACAGGGGCTGCAAAAGCGCCTCACTGACAACGGCCGGACCTGAAGCTAGCTCCACTTGTGTGCTATCATCAGATTTGGACCTCGGAGGCCTGTCTTTATCCTTGCGACGTTTGTGAACTCCGGTAGCCAGAACCGTATCAGACGACATTTTGTAGTTAAAGCGCCTACCGAAGTAATGAAAAGCAAAATCGTACCTTCGCTTAATTGTACGTTGATTGAATCTAGCACAAAACCGACAACTAGCTACGTCGTGGTCAGGGCCTAAGCAAGGAATACAGTAAGAATGAAAATCCTTATGAGGTATTTGCTTCCCACATGAAATACAATTATTAACTTTTTCTGACATTGGAGTGGAGCAAGAAAAAAATTTCCCCAACGGGGTACTTAGCTTTGAGTGGAGAAGAAAATCTTCGGACTGAAGTATATAAGAAAAAATCGTCAGGAGTCAGCCGACCGGCACTTGCGAACTGCTATCACCGCACGGCAAGAAAGACTGGAGAAGATGGCGTCGGCTGTCAGCTTTGTACTCCTGGCACTCTGACGTCAGGGAGCATGGTTGAACAGCCAACACCGGACCCAGACTTTGGGATTCTGGCCGACCGAGGGCTGCCTGCCGGCAGGGGAGAACCCTACAGTCATGACTGCAACAGTGAAACACGATGAACATCTGATAATATGATTCTGACATAAAAAACTTTAAGAAACATCTGAAATCTGGATGAATAGGGATGTGCTACAAATCTTATAAGCCTAGAGTTACCAGGAAAGTTGAAAGAGGAGGAAGAGGTAACAGTTTGTGAAGTGACAATTCTGAATTAGGGCTCTATTACAAACATGTAGAAGAAATATTCAGAATTGATCTCCAAGCATTTTCATGTTTTGGCATCCTTGAATAAAAACTCTTCCCCACTTGGGAAGGAGAAACTGGCTCTATGGCTCTATCAGTCTTTGGGACAGCATATGATGAAGAACAGGTGCAAACAAAAGAATCTGATCTGGAGGATGTGGAATGACAACCTGGAAAGGAGGAATTTCCTCCCACTGCCATCTGTAATCTTTATGAATGGCATTCAGAACCCATTTGTCTGAAGCAATCTGTTGCCACACAGAAAAATTGAGATAAAGAATTTCTGGAAGAAAAGGGGGCCAGGGTGGGAGTGGGCATAGCATTCTGGTACAACAGAAAATCTTCCCTGTTCTGTATCCCATTCAGGCATACTGGACTGTCTTTGGTTTTGGAATGTACTGTCTTTGGTTTCGGAAGGTTAAAGGCTACTTTTTTAAACTTCCTTGCCATTCCTTCTTAAAACATCTGTTTAATGGAATTCTGTTGAGACTGTATTTTTCTGTTTTTTGCCAAAGATGGAAAAGGAGAAAGAAAATCCCTTGGACAATTTGGAAAAAGGAGTGCTGAAAAATCTTGGAGACTCCCTGGATCAGACTGCCCCTTTCATGACACTTTCACTTCTGTGGTACAGGGGCCAAACACTAAATCTCTATCCAAGAGAGAATTTAAAATCTACTTTTTAACATCATCTGGAAGGTTCTCAGAATGCAGCCATGCAAACCTCCTTAAAACAGTACCAGTGGCCATAGTCATTGAAAAAAAGTATCTCCAGTCATACATACACTGCAAACAATGAATGTGGACAGTGCAAAAGAAGAAACCAAGTTATTTAAAGTAATTTTTCCTCACAAGATGAAACTGCAGATAAGACATTCCTCATATTTTCTCATTTTTTTCAGAACAAACTACCATATTAAAGTGACAATTCAAAATTCTGATAACAAAAGTTGAAGTATACACTTTCTCCACATACCTATAAATAATTTTCCATTCCTTATCAGAAAGAGAACTGGAATTAACTAAGTACACAGCAATAGTGGAATCAACTTTTGCTATAGCTGCTGGGTTAGGATGAGGGATAGGGTATACAAATTTAAAAGAATGACACATTTTATACATACCATCTTCCTTTGTGAGGGGTAGCTGGCTGACCAACAGGAAAACTGCAGGCAGTAACACATGCATCCTCTAAAGCTGACAGAACAGGAGGAATGGATGTAGGTTCTTTGCGCCCAAACTTATCTTTCAGTCAGCTCAGCTCAAGTTTTTTGACAGTCTGGCCATATGGAAACTGCCCTGAAGCTCTCAAAGCTTACCAGCTGTTATGTCCTTGGCAGGATATAACCCATATAGCTAAGGCTACTGCAACAGTGATCAATATGATGACCATTACCAAGATCCAATGGTAGAGAAAGAGAGAGAGAGAGCTGCAAAAATTTAAGGGGCAAGAAAAATGTAGCACTGGTTGGTCTGCAGTGCTGAAATGGTGATAAACTAGAAATATTTACAAGGTCTGGATGATTCTGGGAAGCACCCATCAGGTCATTTTTACTGACTATCTGAGTTCAACCAACTGCAAGGAAATTTTATTTAGGTTCTTCAGCCCTTGTACTTCTTGGTCTAGTTGACCTTAGTGGGGATATGGATTAGGTTTAACAAGGCTCCGGGCTCCAATACTTATCTGAGCCTTGAGATACTAACATGCATATATACTGATGATAGCTGTAACTTACTGACAGCATCAATGCCAGTGAAGAGAATTATTTAATAAATGACAAAGTAATAATACTAACATACGTACAATACTGATGAAGGTACTACAGCTTGACAGTGCCAATGCCAGTGAAGACAATTTACTTTCACTCTCTGTATGGATGTTTCCAAGTTTAGTACTCTCCTCAAAGCTGAAAAAGAATAACCTTAACTTCCTGAAGAAAACACATTGTTAGAACCCCCTCTAAGGTCCTCGGTTTATAAACATTTTTCCAAAATACAAAAATGATAAGGGGAAAAAAAGAGAAGAAAAACTGAAATACAGGCATATAACAAATACAGTAAGCCTTGTAAAAAAGACTTGTTTCATCGTTTTAATGGACAATTTCAAGCCAATAAAGCCAAACCCCACTAGCTGTGGATATGCCGGATCAGCCGGGGGGGGTTGAGCTGATTCTGTCAGCCAAAACGTTGGCAATGGCCTCCAGTTCAGTGTGGATGATGCCAATTACAATACGCTTGATGCACAGCTACGTATTCCCCTCTGAGGTTACGTACATAGCTTTAAAAAGCTTTGTGGCTGTCCTGTGCCTGAGAAGCTATTTTTACTTCAAATTTAGCCTTTGAAGTATTAATTAACCCTCTTAGCTGCCTGTTTAGCTTGGTCAGGGGGCTTTCAGTATGTATGGCTTTGTTCCTCTGATGCTTGGCCAAGATTTTCTTTTCTTTTGTTGTATAACTGAATGATAACCTGCGATTCCACCAGGGTGGCTTGTCTTTTGAGTTTGTGTTATTCATAATAAAAGTGGGCACAGCTCACTCTATACAGCCTTCAATACGGCTGTACACAGATTTTTAAATAGCCTGGTATATTCTATGGTGTTTACTGAGTTTAGGGATGCTTGGAATTTAGCTAAGGTGTTGCTTAGTAGACAGAGGTTAACCTCAGAATAGTTCCTAAAGGTTTTTTTGTTTCACTGGATAGCTGGATTTAATTTTTATTTTAAATAATACTGTCTTATGGTTAGATCTGACAAGTGGAGATATTACATTGGGTGAGGAACATGCTCGTGCTGGTAGGAGAATGACCAACTGCTCCAGGATGTTGGTATTAACAAAGTTTAGGAATCACTGGGCTTGTGCATTAGAAGTGGTATAGGATTCTTAATCTAGGTAGTTGAGATCCTCTATTCATGGAAGATCTCAACTACCCCTCTATAGATTAAGAACGGTGAGGAACTCTAGTACATTGAGATAGGTAGTATGGGTTTCCTGGGACATGGAGGGGGACTTGTAGGTTGCAAGGATATGGTATGACACCCTGTTTATGGCGAATTGCACATGTATGAGTTCCAGTGGGCCATACACTAACTAATCCGAATGTAAGAATGGTTTTAATATAGACAGACTCCTCCCACATCTAGTTCCCTCCTCTGCAGTAGCTGGTGTAAATATGTGAAAGGCATTATAACCTTGCACTGCTGGGATACTCTCAGCAACTTTAAACCATGTCTTTGTTACTACACAGATGTCTACATTCTCCAGGGAGAGGAAAGCTTGCAGTGAGTGGAGTTTCTTGTTAAAGCTTCTAGCATTGAGCAATACCCCTTCAAATATTCCTTCATAGGTTCAGTTAAGTCAGTAGGTTTATCAGTTTTGCATTGCCAAAAAAGGCACTGTGGGGGTGGAAAAGGTTTTTGCCAATATACGAAAGCCTACAGTGGATAAGTGCTGACCATCCTTGACAAAGCAGCATGGTCTGTCAACAGTGTCCTCCCAGGCCGTCAGATATTGTACCCCCCTGGACTGACACCAGAAGCTAAGCCAATTATTAAAATAAATAATTTTCTATTGGTAACGTGGCATCATCGTTGGAGAAGGTAGTATACTGCTCAGTGCTAGGGCTCATACCTGACCGAGACACAATCAGTGAGCTTGATCATGTCTCACTTCATATCATCAAGGGAGGTATGTCTCAGGTCATTAACACCCACATGGACTATGACAGAGTCATAATAGTACCTGTGGTTCAATGACCAGAGTGCCTGTGTGACTTGAAAAATCCTAGCTCTGGAAAAGAAGCTAACCGTGACTCTCTCCTTACTCAGAAACGGTGAGAGGGACATCGGAGTGCCTCATTATAGAATCACCAATGATCAGGAAATTTGGCTGTGTGCTGGATTGCCTTAAGGGCTAACAGTGGAGGCACTGGATACAGTGTTACTATGTGTAGCTCTGGGTGGTGTTTTAACCGAGTGTTTACATGATGGCTGAGGACCCTTTCTTTGACTGTACTGTGCAGGAGGTCTAAGTGTTTTAGGAAGATTACCTCTAAGTGCCCAAGCATAAGTAGTTTTATGTGTAGGGTCTTTACCCTGTGCAGCAGGCATGGTGCAAGTGTCATGGACACCCTCTATAGGATTAGTTTTTGTTGTATGAGAGTTTTTTGCCTCCAGAGTTAAAGTATTTACACCTCTCGCATACTGTATTTGTTTTATTCAGAATAAGTGGGTTGTCATTGTACATGAGGCAATTACTACAACACCTGAGAATACCCATCTCAACCAGAATGGCCACAGAGCGTGTTGGGAAGTGCATATCCATAGCTACTATCCAAGCCCTTACCAAACCTAACTCGCTCTCTATAGCGCATCTCAATATACATAGCATTAACAATAAAACTGCCCACCTACACGCCCTCCTAGATGTCCACCTATTTGACATCATATGTTTATCTGAAACTTGGCTAAAACCTACAGTGAAAGACAATGAAGTCACCCCACCTGGCTACAATATCCTTAGACTAGACCGCACAGCCAAAAAGGGAGGAGGGGTAGCAATCCTTTATAAAGCAGAGCTACAGGTTAGCACTGTAAACCTTAGATCACCTTCAGACAACAGTGCTGAAATACTCATCTCTAAATTTCAGGTCAACTCTTGTAAATCAATTTATATTATCTGTATCTATCTTCCTCCAGAAATAACATTAATACCCTTGAAAACATCCTTAACTGGCTTTCTATTAATCTCCCACAAGAAACTATAGTCCTATGAGACTAATATCGACTGGAAGTCCTGTAGTAATGCACACCCTACCACCCATATTAACAGATATGGCTTCTCACAAACTATTAACTCCCCTACCAGAACTAATAAACCCAATAACAAAGAAAGCACCTTAGACTGGATTCTTACTAATAGTCCTCATCAAACATACAAAGTAGGAACCCTCCCAGATGACTAAGGGGACACTCACTAACTTATATCATCACACATAGAACCAACCTAACTTACCCAAACACTTTCAGGACAGTACGCACCAAAAAGCAATTTAACCTAGAACTTTTCCAGACAGAACTCAAGCAATGTAATTGGTCACCACTAAAATCCCTCCCACTAAATGAAGCAGTAGAATACTTCAATTCCACATTCTTAGCCATCCTGGACCACCATGCCCCAACTCGCTCTGTTAGAAATAAAGCTAAACCAGCCCCTTGGCTCTTAAATGCTACTAAGCAAAAAATCCTTAGAAACAAATCCTGGGAAAAATGGCATACTACTAAGAATCCTACTGATCACCAAACCTTTAGGCAACTTAGAAATAATGCAAAAAAGCCATCCTTTTAGACAAAAAAAAAGTTTACCTCCAATTACAGCAAACCTACCAAAAGAAACCACAAAAGTTTTGGATTAGCATTAACAAACTACTATACCCAGGTCAATCTATCACACCTAACCCACAAGGCTCTAACCCCGAGAATCCCACACATACTGCTAATGCCTTCAATTCTTTCTTCACAGACGCCATCCAAACACTTGCTAGCCATCTATCTCCTGATACCTCAAGTCTGCCTACTTCTACTACAAGCCCACCCCCATCATTTCAGTTACAACCAGTGTCTACTTCCTTTATTTGCTCCCTTCTCCAAAAATTAAAACCTACCACCCCCTCAGCTGACCAACTTTCAGCAGAATACCTCCAAAAAGGAGCTAAAGCCATTGCCCATCCCATTTCCATTCTGATTAACAGAACCATAAGTGAAGGAACTATCCCATCTATCTGGAAAATTTCTCATATCATCCCACTACATAAAGGTGGGAACTCCAATGACTTTTCTAACTTTCGTCCGATAGCTCTACTATCTCCTCTTGCAAAAATAATGGAGAAATGCATCCATAAGCAACTACTTAACCACCTACTCCAAAACAACTTACTTGCCAACTATCAACATGGATTTAGACCTTTCCACAGTATCACCACTGCCCTGCTATCCTTCAGAGACTGCATTAACAAAAACCGTAACAAAAATATTCTTTCCTCTGCAGTCTTCATTGATTTATCTGAAGCTTTTTATAAGGTTAATCACCAACTCCTTTTAAATATACTGAAATCCCTTTCACTCGAACCTCTAGCCATAAATTGGTTCAAATCTTACCTAGACAATAGACAGCAGGCTGTACTCTGGCACAATAAACTATCTAATCACCTTCCCATTTCCCTTGGTGTTCCTCAGGGCACCATATTAGGCCCACTCCTATTTTCCATTTTTATTAATGACCTTGACTCAGCAATTCCACACGACACCTGTATTCAATACGCAGATGACTACTATAATTTGTTCAGCCACTTCTCCAACTGAACTACAGTCCCTTACCCAAAAAGCATTCAATACGGTAGAACAATGGTTCTCAAACCGCTGCCTCCTCCTAAACCCCCAAAAACTAAACTTTTACTTTTCACACCAACCCGAAAGTCCGCCCCAATAAATTTCACACTCATATCTAATAATGGTACTCTCATATCTCCCAACCCAACCACTAAACTCTTAGGACTGACAATAGATAACAACCTCAACTTCGATACTCATATAAACAGCGCAATAAAATCAGTCAACAAAAAAATTGGGGTCCCTCTATAGAATCAAACCCTTTCTTACACCAGTAGCTTGGACCGCTATAGCCAGAACTCACTTAATCTCCACTCTACTCTATGCTTCACCTATATACACTAATCTTTCTAAAAACAACCTCAACAAAGTGGCAATCTCCTATAATAATACTGCTAGATTTGCCACTGGCTCTCCTTTTAGAACTCATCACTGTCTTAATCTAAAGCAACTAGGATGGCTAGAGTTTTCTAAACCAGCTTCAACTTCACCAGCTTGCTATAGCCCATAAGACCCTGTATCAACCCACCAATACTCCAATACTCACTAGCCTCATTACCCCTTACAACAATCTTAAGAATTTATGCTCCTCAAACAAACTGCTGATTAATACTTACAGATCCAACAACTTGGCAGGAGACTCTCTGTTCTCTAATACTGTTGGAAAGCAATGGCATCTACTACCCACCGAACTCGTAACTCTGTCTTCACTTACACTTTTTAAACAGAATCTAAAACTATTTCTCAATACACACTGGTTTTGCTCCTGTACTAACCCTCACTAACTTTCTTCCTTTACACAAATGAATACTCTTCACCTTTATAGGCTTATCCTTAAAGAATCAATAGAACAGGTTATTGCAATTTAAATATATGTATATATGTATATAGTAACATCTCTTGTACATTACCTTTTACTGTTTGTGTTATGCTCATGATGGGTATTGTTTTTTTTTTTATTAACAACAGCTGTTTCTTAAGCTTAGACTGTTGAAACTTTCTATATTGTATTTTGTATGTGTCTTGGAGCTTTTCTCCCCGGGCCTCTATTGAAAATGGACATGTATCCAGTTAGACTAGCTCGGTCAACAAATGTAAAATAAATAAAAATAAATACTGATCTACTACAGAGGAGTGAGGAAAAATTAAATATTACAATGAATGAGAAAATAACCTTGATGCGCAATGCTCAGCTATGAGCAAACAAGATGCTCTAGTAGTTACAAAAAATCTGTCTAGACAGTAATGCCACAAGAAGTAGACCACAAACCTTTCTAATGTAAAATAACTGGCCTGGAGCCCAAATGCTTAAACCAGAATAAATACACTTAGAATAACAGGCACAATAAGCCTTCACCAGCAATTCCCAGCTCAGAAAGTTAGAGACTACCCTCTCCTCCCACAAAGGTGTAGACCACAAACCTACTGGCCTGGTGCCCTAGTGCTTAAACCAGAACTAAAACACTTTTAGAATAACAGACACAATAAGCCAAACCAGAAATTCCCAACTCAGATGGTGTAAGCTACCTCTCCTGGCACAAGAGTGTAGAACACACACCTTCCTTATATAAGATAACTAGTTTAAAGCCCAAGTGCTTATATCAAAACTAAGAGGATTAGAGTAACAATTACAATTTAATCAGGCTACTAACAAGCAATAATAAACGCAGCAGATTAAATGCAACTGAATAATTTAAGAACATACAGCAAAATGCTAAATAAGGTAGGAAGCAGTACAGATGCAGTAAAAGCAGAGGAATAAAAAAGCAATTTTCTGTAGTAAGTGGGAACGGAGAAAACAGGAGATAAAAAGAAGTTATGCTCTTACCATAATGTTCCATCTGAGTAGTAGACTTCATTCTTCTGCACATATGGGTATACGGATGTGATTTGGATCCGAGCCAGCAAAACTTTTCAAGCAACAGCTCTGAGCTCCAAGCTCCTCCCTTACCTATATTACATCACTTCCTCCTATCTAGCCCCAGATCGAGTTTGCTGACACTAAGTGGCAACATAACCACAATCCTAAACAGGAAAAACCTGAAGAGTGAGGGGGATGGAGGGAGGGAAGGTGCAGAAGAATGAAGTCTACTACTCAGATGGAACGTTATGGTAAGAACATAACTTCTTTATCTGAAGTTGCTGACTTCATTCATTCTGCACATATGGGACAGAGTCCCCAGCTACTATTATTCCTGGGAGGCCCTTATGGAAGGATATTTCTGAGCACCGCAGAGCCAAAGGATGCTCTCCCTCCAGAAATAAGATCCAATTTATAATGAGAGATGAATGTGTGCGAATTGGCCCAAGTCACTGCTGCACAGATATCGTCTAACGGAACTCTTGACCAGAAAGCTGCAGAAGTGGCCATTGCTCTAGTGGAATGAGCCTTCAATACACCAGGAGGAGATAAACCTTTGTCCTTATAAACCTGTGTAATACAGAGAATGATCCACCTTGCTAAGGACACTTTCGAAACTGCTTTGCCCAAAAATGGTTTTGAAAAAGAGAGAAACAATTGATCCGACTTCCGGAAGGGTTTAATCCTATGGAGGTAAAAACGAAGCTGTCTATGGACATCCAATAAATGAAGCTTATGTTCACCTCTATTTTGGAAATTTGGGAAGAAGACTCGCAAATTTATAGACTGATCAATATTGGCTGCTGAGGACACCTTGGAAAGAAAGGAAGGGTTTGTACGCAGCAAAACCTTATCCTTGTGGAAAACCAAATACGGGGCAAGGAGGATAAGGCCTACAATTCAGAAACTCTCTTGGCTGACGTGATGGCGACCAAGAAGGCTGTCTTCCACGACAAAAAACTTCATCGGAAATGAACCGGCTGGCTCGAAGGGGGGGAAGAGGTCAAAGCCTGAAGGACTAAAGTCAGATCCCAGGGGGGGCACAGTTTCTTTAACTGGTGGTCGCAATAAAAAAGTGCCCTTCAAGAAAGCTTTACACAATTTGGCAGAAGCCAGAGCAACCTTATTTTCACCCACGTGAAAATTAGAGATGGCAGCCAGCTGAAAAC
Source organism: Protopterus annectens (assembly GCF_019279795.1). Lineage (NCBI taxonomy): Eukaryota > Metazoa > Chordata > Ceratodontiformes > Protopteridae > Protopterus > Protopterus annectens. The sequence continues at coordinate 252,639,074 of NC_056751.1, forward strand.
TGATGGTAGAAGCACCTGCGCCTGATCGAAAAAGATCGGCCAGAAAATCTAGTATGACCAGAACGGGGACTGTAAACGGGTTCAGATTACGCTGAGAGGCCCAAACGCAAAAAATGTCTCCACTTGCTATTGTAGAGTTTCCTAGTGGAGGCTTTAAGAGAAGCTACCAGAATATTCTTAACAGGGGATGAAAGTCCGAGAGTCCTGATGATCATGGGAACTGGAGCAGCCACGCCGTCAGCTTGAGACTGTCCAGGTTGGGCAGGGGCAAGCCTGACGGGTGAGAAATCAGATCTGGGCATGGATCTAGAGTCCATAGAGGAGCCAACAGGTGAGACCATATGAAGGGAAACCACACTTGACACGGCCAGGAGGGAGCTATGAGAATGACTTTGCACTGCAGCCAGCAAGCTCTCTGAAGGAACTTGGGAATAAGAGGTAATGGGGGATAAGCATACAGTAGCCCAGGAGGCCAAGCAGGGACTAGAGCGTCCCTGGGGACATCCCCCAGAGGGGGGATCAGAGCGAAGAAGTTGCTGCACTTCGCGTTGGAAGGAGATGCAAAGAAATCGCAGCAAGGTTGACCCCAAACACGGAAGATCTTCTCCGCCACTGATTGTTTCAGAGACCACTCGTAAGGCAGAAGGATTGCCCTGCTGAGACTGACCACTAGAATGTTGGAGCATCTCTGGATGTGCGTTGCTATGAGAAACTGGCTGGTGGATATGGTCCACTCCCAAACCCTCATGGCCTCATGACAAAGGGGGTAGGATCGGGTCCCTCCCTGTTTGTTTATATACCAGACTACAGACATGTTGTCTGATTGAATGGCTACCGTTCCCGGAGGTAGGACAGGGTGGAAGGCTATCAACGCTAAAAGCACTGCCCTCATCTCCAGGACATTGATGTGTAGCTTGGTCTCTGGAGGGGACCACGTGCCCTGGACCGTCCTTCCCAGGAAGTGCCCCCCCACCAGAGCTGGGAAGCGTCCGTGGTCACCATGGCTTGAGCCAGAGGGACTAGAAAGCTGCGCCCCGTGAAAATGTCTGCTGACTGAAGCCACCACTGGAGTGACGTTCTGCGTGTCCGATTGATTCGGATGTGGAAATTCATCGGAAGGTCTAGCCAGGACCATTGAACTGCCAGATTCCATTGAAGGACTCATGTGAAGATGTGCAAGAGGGAGGATAGAGATTGTGGCTGCCATCGAACCCAGGGCCCTGAGAACATCAGCTGCTGTGACTACCGAGTGATCCAAGCTAGCCGATACATGGAGTCTGAGATTTTCTATCCTTTCCGGGGTGAGAAAAATCTTTGACTGAATCGAATCCAACCATGCCCCGATGAAGTCTATGATCTGAACCGAAGCCAGGTGGGACTTGTTGATATTGATTGTGATGCCTAACTTGTGAGCCAGACCAAGGAAGTAGTGTAGGGCCTGACAGAAGAGACGTTTGGTGGATGCAGCGAAGAGCCAGTCGTCTAGGTAGGGGAATACCTGAATGCCCTGAAGTCTCAGGTGAGCGGCTAAGACCTCCATAACCTTGGTGAACACCCTGGGGGCTGTGGTGAGACCAAAGGGTAGGGCTCTGAATTGAAAGTGACTGGCCCCTAGCCGGAAGCGTAGAAACCTCCAGGAGCTCCTGTGGACCTTGATGTGATAGTAAGCATCCCGAAGGTCTAATGAGCATATCCAGTTGCATTCTCTCAGAAACGGTAGAATGGACTGTAGAGTGACCAAACGGAATTTTTGTTTCTCTACCGACAGGTTGAGGATAGACAGGTCCAGAATGGGCCTGAGGTCCCCAGTCTTCTTTGGCACTAAAAAGAACCTGGAGTAGATGCCTGATCCGGATTGATCTGGGGGGACCGGCTCAATGGCTCATTTTTGTAGCAGCTTCGAAACCTCTAAGGCTGCAGCCTCCCTGAGAGCGGGTGGAACATTTGGAAGGCATGCTGGAGTTATGGGACATGAAATGAAGGGGATAGAATATCCTCTGGATACGATGTTTAACACCCAGCAGTCTGCAGTAATGAACTCCCATGCTGCTGGATGCAAGGAAAATCTTCCCCCAACTGCCTTCAGAGTACAGCAGCCGGGCAACCCCTCAGGGTTGCTGTGCGGGTTTGTCGGAAATAGGTTCCCTAGACCCAAAGTTTCTGGGACAGCGTTGGTCTTGTCCCCCTCTGCCTCTGGGGGACGAATATTCCGGAGTATCACGAAAGGACTGTGATTTCCAAAACCACATCTTCTTTTGCCCCTTTTGGTTCCTGGAATAGGACCTCTGGGGGTTAGAGAAGCGGATTCCGACGGCTGACAAAGTCTTTCCGTCCTCACTCTGGGTTAGTGCGTCATGTACAGTCTTCCCAAAGAGGGATGATCCATCAAAAGGGGCGTTGATGAAAGACGCCTTAAAGGGGTCCGCAAATTGACACAGCCTGATCCAGGTGTGATGCCTCAAGGCAACGCCTGTACCAGCAGCTCTAGTGACTCCCTCCGTAGCATGAGAGAGGAGACGCATAGAGGTATTTGTCACGGATTTCAGTGTAGTCATCTTCAGTGAAAGACTGCTTGTCCTTTTGCGACAGACTCCCCAGAGGCGACTCAGTTCCAATACAAGGTCACGCTGCAGTCGGATAACATGTGCCAAGTAATTCAGTGCACAAATAGAAAATGTCGCTGACGAGTACGTGCGCTTCCCGAAACGATCCATTGACCTGGACTCTGTTCTAGTGGATGAACCGAGGAGCTCTCCTGTGCCAGCTGCAACCACCAAAGCGTCTACCAGGGCTCCTTTGGACTATGCCTGCCTGTCTGATGGCAGGGAAAGAATTTTGGCTGGCCTTTTGGGTATAGGCCCTACGGTGTCAGGATCCTTCCATGCCCTAGTGGTGATGAGGTCCACCAAAGGGTCCGCTGGAGGGGAGACGCAGGAAGTAGATGGGCCCACGCCAAAGGCCTCCAGGAATACGGACTCATCCGCAGAGGGTTTGGGGGCTGACCAACCTCCTCTTTGGCGGTGGATCTTCATAATGTCTCCGAATGAGACATCCTCGGTAGGTGATCTGAGGGAACCCTCTCCTTCATCCAAGTCCGTATCAGTGGTAATGGACTCAGGGGAGTCCAAGTGCCTCCTCTTACACTTGCGCTTACGAGGTTCCTCTCCAGTGGGACTCTCTGGAGAGGATTCGTAAGCCTCCAGGATTTCCCTGAGGGGAACAACCTGGGGTTGCTTTGGCACGGGCTGTCCCTGAGACAGGGTAATGGGAGCAGAATCCAAAATCAGAGGGGTCTGGGTAGGATCCGAGTATGTGAGCTGTGGTCTCAACGCCTGGGAGAGAACTCTTTCCACTGCCGCAAACGCCGATGGAGAGCACACCTCCATAGAACATAAAGAAGAGGCTCTCCCCGGCACCGAGTATGGGATCCATCAGAGCGAGATCTCGACCCACGGGTCCGACTCCCCGACCACGGCTCCGAAAGTTTCCTGGATCAGAGATCGGATCAGAGGAACTCAAGGTGATGGTCGACGTCGAGGAAATGAGAACCATCAGCGCCGACCCAACAGCTCCAAAAGGTCTCGGACCCGAGAACCCCGACGCATCGGGTCAGATTGGGGAAGGAGCAATAGGGTGGAACATAGTTGAAGAAGGAGGACCCTCTCCAATGGGAGAGGGCCCTGGTAAGACCCCCATCTGAATCTGGTTCTGAATGAACCTCATCAGTATGTACATATCCAGGTCGAAGACACTTCAAGTCGACCTGAAGGAAGCAACCGACTCGGGTCTGGGCCGGATCTGAGGGGAGTGCCTCGGCTCCGATGGCTCTGTCGGCTCCAGCGAGAAACGGGGAGAGCAAAGGAGAACGAGACCTGGGTGCCTTTGAAGAGGGGCTGGGGAAAGACTCCCTGTCCGGTGATCTTTTTCTGGGCCTGTCCCTCTCCTTGTGGCGCCTCTCCTTATCCCTTCCGTCCCTACCTCTCTGGGACGACTCCGTTGCAGCAGGCCTGGCGGGAGGTTGAATCCCTGCCTGCACAGTGTCACTGGCTGGGGAGGAAACAGAGGCAGACTCTAGGGCAGAAGCAGGTAGCAGACCCTTAGCCACAAGCTGAGCCCGGCGATCCTTCAAAGCCCTAGGGTTAAAGCCTGAACAAATGTGGCAAGATGCAGACAGATGGGCAAAGATGCAGACAGATGGGTGAACCCTAAACATAGAACACACAGAGTGTGGCCATCGGCTGGTGAGAGCTTGTGACCACACTCTGTGCACTTCTTATAAAGAACCTTAGGCTGTTCAGCCATAGTAGAAACAGTAAAAGCCCTAACGGCCCACTCACACACACTTAAACAAGGATTGGGCCTAGGCGGGAAACCAGAATCACAAACAAAAAACACTTATAACTTTTTTTTTTTTTTGTACAACTAACACGACGATCGAACGCGAAGGGATGCAAAAAAGGGAAAGGTATTCACACTTAACTATCACAAAAAGATCAAAAACCTTACCACCTTGCTTACAGCTCAGAGACCACGATGCTGACTCAGAGCGGCAAACGAGATCTGGGGCTAGATAGGAGGAAGTGATGTAATATAGGTAAGGGAGGAGCTTGGAGCTGACGCTTGAAACGTTTTGCCGGCTCGGATCCGAATCGGATCCGTATACCCATATGCACAGAATGAATGAAGTCAACTACTTCAGATTTCAAGTTTAAATAACTTAGGGGGAAGGCCTTCCTGTACTCAGTAGAATGAGCTGATGAGATGGGACTGGCAGGAGTGTCAAAAATCAGATTAATAGTTAAGGCTGGCAACTCAAAAGCCACCAAGTTTAAAAGTACAACAGCAGCAGAGTGGGTGGGTGGAAAAAAATCAAATGCAGACAGAGATCTGCAATTGTCAGGCAGGAAAGAGCAAGTTAACCAAGTACAACAGCTGAATAAAGATCCCTCTAAATATTTTCAGTTAAATTAGGAAGTCTATTTCTCAGCTCTTCCCACTAATTAGATGGATGTTATCCATGGTCTGCAAATAATTATTTTCTAACTTTCCTGACTGACCCTAGCCAAGACCTCTTATAGGTTCATAGTTAGGTACTAGGCTATTGGCCCTATGGCCTATATAAGCCTAGCCAAAAAATTTAACCTGGCTTTCGCCACCCAAGAAAATTATTTTCCTGTGCCCCTGTCGAGCAGAGCCACAGAAGTGATCCCTGGGGTGAATTTCCCATTTCCCATCCAATCATCAAGATTTTTCTTGAAGAGTGCTAATGAGGAGCTCTGTTTGACATAGATAGGTAGTCTGTTCCAGAGTATGGGAAGTCTCTGGGACAGGAATCTATCCCTCCAGCATGACACATGACCCCTGGTTCCAACTAACAAATTAAAACTCTTAAAACTCCTAAAGAACAAATAAAAAACTTAAAAACAAAACAAAATGTGATATAAGAAAAAATTATAAAAACAAAAGTAACCAAACCTTAAACAAACAACTTCAATCCAAAATCATATATTGATATCTTTTTCTTTTTGTCAAACTCACATGTTCATTTCTTTCCAAATATGTCTGTTGCAGCATAGCTATTTGCAGTCTATTTTTTAAATAGAATTCAATGCTTTTTATTTTTTATCTATACATGTAAGGCCATTTATATTCTAAGAAATTATGGATACAATAGCCATTATGATAAAAAAGCTATTGTTCCCACTTACAGTACATGACATTTGTTTCTGAATGTGTATTTCCAACTTTTGTCTTTAATACACACATTAAAATCTGGGAGGCTGACCTTTTATACAGGTGTTTCTTCTCATCTCCATTTGAACCTGTCACATTTCTCAAGACTTTTTACAAAACTCTCAAACAAAAATTTCAATCTTTTATTTGTATAAACTAAATGAAAACTCCAGCCAAGCTAGAACTTCAAATAAGTGACCTCCCAAACCTCCTGTAACAGAGGCACATGGGATATATGCAAATGACCCTTATGAACATAAGGTGTTTCAGCTATATGGCGATACTGATTGCCCATGACTTTTACGTTTAAAGTTGTTTTAATGGACAATTTCAGGACAATAAAGCCAAACCCACTAACTATGGATATGCATATTTTGGCCCTGTTATGACCTCATCAGCATAGCACAAGCAGAGTGTTTGACTAAGCATAAGAAACACAGGGTTACTATACCCAGTTGATGTCCATTATCATTAGGGTGACTGCAAAATATCCCAACTAACAAATTAAAACAAAGAGTGAGAAGGTCTCACTGAAAAACCAATCAGTAAAAACTAAATGAAAACTCCAGCCAAGCTAAAACTTCCAATGCGTGACATACCAAACTTCCTGTAACAGAGGCACATGGGATATATGCAAATGACCCTTATGAACATCAGGTGTTTCAGCTATATGGGTTTGGCTTTAGTGGCCTGAAATTGTCCATTAAAATGACTTCAAATGTAAAAGTCATGGGCAATCTGTATTGCCATATAGCTGAAACACCTGATGTTCATAAGGGTCATTTGTATATATCCCATGTGCCTCTGTTACAGGAGGTTTGGGAGGTCAGTCATTGGAAGTTCTAGCTTGGCTGGAATTTTCATTTAGTTTTTACTGATAGTTTTTTCAGTGTGACCTTCTCACTCTGTTTTAATTTGTTAGTTGGGATACTTTGCAGTCACCCTAGTGATAATGGACATCAGAGCTGGGTATAACAACCCTGTTTTTCTTATACGTAGTCAAACACTTTGCTTGTACTATGATGATGAGGTCATAAGGCCTAAATATGCATATCCATAGCTAGTGGGGTTTGGCTTTATTGGCCTGAAATTTTCCATTAAAACAACTTCAAATGTAAAAGTCATGGGCAATCATTATTGTTATATAGCTGAAACACCTGATGTTCATAAGGGTCATCTGCATATATCCCATGTGCCTCTGTTACAGGAGGTTTGGGAGGTCACGCATTGGAAGTTCTAGCTTGGTTGGAGTTTTCATGTAGTTTTTACTGATTATTTTTTCAGTGTCACCCTCTCACTCTTTTTTTTAATCTTTTATTTGTAACAAATGAAGTTTCTCACTCCTGATAGAAAAAACTGCCCAAAATTGTCAGCTGCATCTACAGGCACAACCCTAATCTAAAGTGAAGGTTACCCATGATGGAGTGCATGTTACAGCCCGTGTTCCCAAGTACACTGATTCCTGCCTGTTCTTTTCTTCTCTCTATTTCCATCTCAGGTGTAAAAAAACACCTTGTATGCTTTCAGAAAATATTAACTTTTAGTTCAAAATAAAAAAAAAAAAGCACTGACTACATTTAAATAAAACTAAATTCTGCACTGTTTTATTAAATGCATTACATTATCAAGGTTGCTAGAAAAGCTATTTCCTGCTCACTTCTCATAATTTCAAACTTTATTTTTCACTGAACCATTACATTTTGTATTTCCCTTAGCAAAGAATGCCCAAACTCATATTAATTGCTTGTACCTGCTGACAGCTGGTCTACATGTAACAGCAGTTAGCAATGAAAAAAATAATGTAATAACTTCTCAGATGCATGAAGGAATCTTTGTAAATTCACCTGGCTAACAGCCTTCAGCTGCAGGCTTCTTGTCTCTCACAGAGAACATTTGATAATGGAAAAAAACAAGCTAATATCTTTGCAGATGGAAGGAGCTTAGTATTTTTTCACTGCTTTCATCATTTTGTCCTATTTTTCAAACGTATTTGATCATATAAAAAAAAAAAAAAAAAAAAAAACTTTTATAACCTACACCAAGGACATGAATCTAGACAATTATCTTAATTTTACATATAATATAAATCAGTACACTTTTACACCCTACCACATCCCAGCAGCCCAGGATCACAGCATTATGTTAACTTAAACGTACCTCTGTTCAGCCTTGCTTCTGTTGTTGTACTGCAAAAAATGAAGTTATGCACTTATCATAATGACAGATCCATGTTGTCTAATTTTAATCCAGTTCAATGCATGGGTTGTTGGATCCGAGCTCGGCACCATCTCTGAAGCTTCACCGATCCAGGGCTCTGACTCCTCCCATACTCATACTTTCCTCCACTCTACCTTAGTACCGCAGATCGAGTTTGCCCTGCCAACTAGAAATTTAGAGATAACTCTTTTAAGGTTAATTACTAACTTGACAGGAAACATCTAGGAGAGTTATCACAATCTGACAGGACTCTTCACATTGCGTGTGGAAGTGAAATACATTCAATCACCAGAGGCCAACAGATAATTCAAAAGTGGGAAGGAGGTTGAACAGCACAAACATCAGACAACACAGACCTATTGTTCTGGTAAGTACATAGCTATTGTATCCAATGTTGTCTATTTTCATCTGATTCAACACACGGGATAGATTCCCAAGCTGTTTTTACCTGGGTGGTATTGAGGATGGACATTCCTGAACAGTGGAACGTGATTTAGATTGTACATCCAATTTATGAGACACAACGGTGTGAACTGCTGACCAAGTTGCAGCTGCACAAAATCAACAGAAATTCTTTTCATAAAGACTGACAAAGTGGCCACTGCCCTTATGAAGTGAGCTTTGGGTTTCAATTGCAGGGATAGGTCCTTTTTAGTATACGCAAAAGAAATATAATCCAATAACCATCTTGAAAGTATGACCTTAGAAACTGCGTTGCTCAATTTTGGTCTAGAAAAGGCAATGGACAATTGGTCAGATTTTCTGAAGCATTTCAATCAATTAAAATAAAATCTGAGTTGATGATGAACATCGAACATATGCAGAGTATCTACACCTTTGCTGGAGAATCTGGGAAAAAAAAACACTGGTAGGTTGATGGATTGGTTTACATTTGCTTTTAAATGCCACCTTAGGAAGAAAACATGCATTTGCCTTTAAGGAAACTGTCTTTGTGGCAATCAAGAAAGGGGGTTTGCAAGAAAGGGCCTGTAACTCTGAAATTTGCCTGGCCAATGTAACAGCCAAAAGAAAAATTGTATTCCAAGAGAGGAACTTCAAATTTGCTAAAGTTGCTGGTTCCAAGGGAGGTTGAGTTAAGGACTGAAGCACAACAGTAATATCTGATGAAGGCACCGGGCCCCTGACTGGCAGGCATAGAAGAAACATTTCCCTCAATAAGTCTTTAAGCACTTAATGATACTATGTAGATGTCACTCTAACATACGTGGAAATTTGAAATAGCAGCAATTTGCACTTTAAAAGGGAAAAACTGGAAACATTATGGAAGAACTCAGACAAACTCCAGCATGGAAAGGATGGGAGCAGAAAATGGATCTATTCCTTGGGACAAAGCCCAAATGGGACATTTTTTCCATTTGCTATGATAAACGTTTTTGCAGAATGTTTTTGGAAGGATGAAATAATCTGAACAACCAAAGTTGGAAGCCTGGCATCTCTTATAAAAGTCAAAACTGGAGGAACCAAGTGGTTAGTTTAATGGATTTCTGGTCCGAAGGAGGCAGTCCAGCTGGGTGAGTCAAGAGATTTGATTACTGATCAAACATCCAAAGGGTATGTACTAGAAGAGGCAACAGAAAAAGAAACCATATCTGTCGGGGCCAGAAAGGAGCATGGAGGATCACTCTGGCCCTGCACTCTCCTGCTTTCTGAATGAATTTGTTCATTACCAGCAATGGCAGAAATGCATAAAGGAGAACCGGGAAAATTGTTTATCAAAGCATCCCTCGTTGATGGTCTCTTTGGAAGGATCAGGGCAAAATAATTGCTGCACTTTTTTTCCAGATAGGAACAAAAAAGGTTGCAGCAAGACTGGTCCCAGCAATGGAAAAATCAAAGCTTTCATCGCTGGATTGAGGGGACCACTCATGAGGCATTAAGACAGTTCTGCAAAATTCATCCCATAACAGTGGACATCCCTGGGATGTGGGTTGATATCAGAGATCAGTGTGAAGACATTGCCAAGCTCTCAGTTTCCTCCATGCTTACTGATGTACCAGACTACGGCCATGTTATCTGTTTGTATGGAGATAACACCCTTGGGGAGAATGTCCTTAAATGCCTGCAATGCTTGCAGGACTGCTCTCATCTCCAAAACACTGATGAGAAGACTGGTCTTTAAATGTGAAAAAGAATTGAATCTTGGACCATTCTCCATTCAAAATGCCCCCACACCATAAAAGGGAGGCATCTGTGGTCATGACAGCCACTGACAGATCAGTGTGGAAGGGACGACCTTACTTCACAAATGGCAATGTTATCCACCAGCTGATATGACATCTGCATATTTGAGTAGTGTGAATTTTGGTGTTTAATGGGTGAATGGTTTGAGACCACTGCACTAGAAAAAGAGTCCACTGGAGTACCCTTACAAAGAACCTAGCTAGTGGGACTAGTAAGACTGCGGACCTTGCTTGGGGGGGGGGGGTGAAGATGCTGAAGTACCTGTGTGGCTACCAGGTGTAGGGAGAGTAATCTGAAGTGGGGTGATTTAGGACGCTGAGTCCAGGTGGCATCCAATGAATTCTATTTGTTGTGATGGATTCATATGGGTCTTGGGTAAATTGGGTAAACTTATTGTGATTCCTAGATTTTGCATTAGGTGGAGCAGAAGGTCCAGATGGTTTAACAGGAGAGGCTTGGTCGTAGCAGTAAGGAGCCAACTGTCGAGATATGGGACGACTTGGATGTCCTGCAGACAGAAACATACTGCAAGAACTGCCTTACTGTTGGTAAACACCCTGGGGATTCTGGTGAGACTGAAAGGAAGTGCTCTGAATTAGTAATGACTGGCTTCCAGTCAGTAAAGGCAGAATGTCCTGGAATGTTTCTCTATCTTTATACGATACTATGCGTCCTGCAGCTCTACTGAGCACATCCAATTTGGACTGGATTGTAACCATCTGGAATTTTGTCCATTTTACAAACTGATTTAAATGACTCAGATCTAGAATGGGTCTGAGGTGGTCTGTCTTATTGGGTACCAAAATGAATCTTTTAAAAAGACTCTGGACACCATTTAGTCTTCAGGGATCATTTGGATGATTTTTTTTTTCTAGCAGCTTGGAAATTTCTGCTGCTGCTGCAGGTTCCCATTGACTGGGTGGAATGTCGGGAACATTCTTCTTTATTACTGGGGAAATGAAAAGAGAACTGAGTAGCCTCTGGAAATGATGCTGAACACCCAGGAATCTGTTATGTTTTGCCAGGCTTGTAAATGCGTGGATAAGTGCACACTGATTGCCTCCAGAGTACAGGAGCTGGGCAACCTTTCAGGAGTGCTGGTAGGGCTTTTCAGTAAAGGGACTGTGAAAGCCCTGATTTTGCTGCCTACTTCTGCCTATTGGGCGACATCAATTAGAGTTATCTCCTCCTCCTCCTACTCTGCCAATAGGAAGTCTGTCCCCAGGAGTGTCAAGCTAACTCTGTGATTTGTGGAACCACATCTTCCTACAACCACATTGATTTGTAGAGGTCCTTTAAGAGGTGGAAAAACAAATTCCAACTGCAAATATGCTTTTACCAACTTGTTGACTCCTGATTAGAGAGTGTCTTTTACCTTTGGTACAAAAAGTGCAGAACCAACAAATGGGGCATTACCGAAGGAAGTCTTAAAGCTTTCTGTGAAGTCACAAAGGTCATCCAGGCATGCTGGTGTGCAGTAATACTAGTGCCTGCTGCTCTCGCCATACCATCATCTTCATTAGATAGCAGTCACTTGGTAATGTTCAATGTAGACTGGAGGGTTGTGAGCTGAGAGTCCAGCGACTTCTGAATATCTGCAGGCAGGTTACTGGAAAGACAAAGACACTTTGGCAGCTTTTTAGTCAAGTCTCTCTGGAATCATGTTATATCAGCCAAATAGTGCAGTGCTCGAAGGCCGAAGGTTGCTGAAGTGTGTGCCCATTTCTCAAACCTGTCCTGTTAGGGGAGTGGACAGAGGAACTTTCTTATGACAATTCCTTCTTGGTGGCCGCTGCTACCACTATGGCATTCTACTGGTGGGCCAATGCTCCAAAGCTTCCTGTCCTTGTCTTCTGCCAAGACCCTATCTGGTTTCTTTGGTATTAGTTCCACTAAATCAGGGTCCTTCCAAACCCACTGAGCCACAAGGTCAAATCAGTAGATCAATGGGCGGTACTACCCCAGATGAAGCTGAGCCAGAACCAAAGGCCTCCAATAACATGGTCTCGCCTGGTAAAGGGTCAACTGGTAACCAGCCCTTTCATTGTTTCATCAATTCTAGGATCTCTCTGAAGGTGATGTTTTCCAAGAACCATCTAGGGAAACCTTCACCTTCAACCAAATCAGTGTCTTATGTGAACAACTCCGGGGACAAGTGTATGTGCTTCCATTTCATAGGTTCATGGTATTAAGCTATCGGCCCTAGGGCCTATACAAGCCTAGCCATATCAATTCCCTGGATACTTCTTCCCACAATATTTACTTCCCTGGAGCCCTGTCTAGCAGGGCGACTGACGTGATCCCCAGGGTGAATTTCCCATCTCCCATCCAATCGTCATGGTTCCTTTTGAAGAGGGTCAAGGAGGTGCTCTGCTTGACATGTATGGGGAGTCTCTGGGTCAGGAACCTATCCCTCCATCATGTTTTGTTCAGTGTGATGACAAAGTTTAGATCCCTGGAGCATGTGGCTCAGAGGGATTGGGACTTCTTTACGTGCAGCATGTCCAACAGCTCAGGGCTTGACATGGTCTTGTGTGTTAAGCAGAGATCACCTCCGAGTAGACAATATGCCACAGAGTATAGTTGGATTTTTTTTTTAGACTGTCAGCATGGGCATCTGCTTTAGGCCTGTGATTCTTTTAGTGAGGTATTTCTGCGGCCTTTCCAGCGGTTGCCGATGTCCTGTGAGGTACATACCAAATGGGGCACTGTACTCTATAATGGGTCTACTGAGGGATGAATACAGTGGGACAATGACCTCCTTTTTACTGGATGTAAAGCCCTTAGTGATTAGGTGTGCCACATAGAAGGATTTCCTGACTGTTGTGGCAAAGTGGTTATCAAAGGTGAGACCACTGTTCACCTGTGTCCCCAAGTCTCTCATCACACTGTTTGTCCGATTCCTGTAAACCTGAACTGGTAGGTGGTTAGGTGGGCCACAATCAGACTGGGAACTCGCATAGTGAGCCATCTTGGAAGCCTGTGGTGTCAATTTTCCCTGTCGGATAAAACAAAGGAAAGAAGCAGCAGAATCCTCTCGGGGTTGGGGTGGAACCAAGCTGAAGATTAACGCCCTTTCTTTTTATGCAGCCAAAACTCTCTCAAAAGCCTTGAAGACTGAAGCTGCCATTGGCCCCAAGCGAGATCTCTTCCTGCCAAAAGGAAACTCCTCGGCACTGACTGTTCTTGGTCAAGAGAGGGAGAGATGGCTCTGATAACTTCAGAGGAGACCCATCCTCTTGAGTCCTGTCAGTGAAACCTCAGCTTTAAGACTCTTCCTGATTCAAATGCATCAGAGTTAAAAGACAGGGATACAGCTGGAGCACAATCGGTTGGCTCCAACAAAGCTGCACTGGGGCAAGTCTGGTCCAGGGTAGCTGGATCCAATGGAAGGACCAGTACTGGAGAGAAAGAGAGAACAGGAGGGGTTGTTGGACCAGTACTTGGCACATTTACAGGAGACAGCACTGAGACAACCCCAAGCTGAATTTGCATTCTCAAGAACTTCCTCAGCATTCTATCAACATCTTAATTGATAAGGTTTCTGGATGACAGAAAAGAAGAGGCCAAGGGTGGTCTTCAAAATCTTTTTTCCTGTAGAATAGGAGCATGTAACCTCGAGCTTATAGGTTCAGGTGAGAAGTGAAGCCCAGGAGAGGAAGGCTGGGTCTGAGTTACTGACAGATCTGACCTCCTAGGAACTTTAGGATCGGGAACAAGCAAAAAAAGAAGTTATGTCTTACCATAACGTTCCATCTGTGTTGTTGATCTTCATTCATTCATTACTGATGGGTTATCTGTTCCGTCCTTAGAACCGAGCCGGCTAATATCAAGCTCACGTCAGCCAAAAACTCTTGAGCCAAGGTCCTACCCAGAATGCTCTGCTCCCTGTTACCTCAGATCAAGTTTGCAGGTTGATAGATAAAAGTAAAGGCAACCTCTGGTCATAACAGACCTACCAGAAAGGAGTATATAAGATCAACCAAGAACCTCCAGATGGGGGATAACGGGTGGGAAGTAATGAATGAACAAAGATCAACAACACAGATGGAAATGTATGGTAAGACATAACTTCTTTATCTGATGTTGTTAATCTTCGTTCATTCCTTACTGATGGGACAGAGTCCCCAGCTACTTGTATTCCTGGGTGGCCCTCATGGAAGGACATTCCTGAGCACCATGGAACCAAAGGAAGCTTTACCTCTTGAGGTCAAGTCCAATTTGTAATGAAGAATAAAGCTATGAGGTTTGGCTCAAGTTGAAGCTGAGCAAATATCATTGAGGGAAGCCTTAGCATGGAAAGCTGCTGAAGTTGCTATAGATCTTGTAAAATGTGCTTTTAATCTATGAGGCAAGGTGAGATTGCTTTTGGTGTAGATAAAGGTGATACAATTTCTCAACCATGAAGCCAGTGTAACTTTTGATACAGGATGACCCAGTCTAGGTCCAGAAAAAGACAGAAAGAGTTGGTCTGATTTACGGGTAGATTTTGTTCTGTCCAGATAAAATCATAATTGCCTATGAACATCCAAGGAGTGCAGGCAGTACTCTCCCTTGTTAGAATGGTTAGGAAAGAATACTGGAAGACCAATAGACTGGTTGATAGATTGCTCTGACACTGCTTTTGGTAAAATGGAAGATAAGATAGGGAGGTTTGATGCATAAGGCCTGAAGTTCTGACAATCGTCTGGCTGATGTGACTGCAATCAGAAACAAAGGTTTCCAAGAAAAATATCAGAAGAGGACACAGGTTCAAAGGGTGGAGCTGTTAAAGCTTGCAGAACCAAAGCCAAATCCCAAGGTTGTACGGGTTCTCTAAAAGGAGGTTTTAGGTGGATAACCCCTTTCAAAAAAGTCTTACAGAGTCTGTGTGACACAAGTGAAGAATCTTGAAAACCAATATGAAAATTTGAGATGGCAGCCAAATGTACACGGATAGTAGAGGCAGACACCCCACACTGGAACAGATGTGATAAGTAATCAAATACCACTGAGACTGGGGCTGACATGGGGTCTATTTACTTATGTGCTGCCCATAGAGAGAACCTCTTCCATTTGTTAAGATAAATTAGTCTGGTGGACGATTTATGAGATGCAATAAGAATACTGCACACATGGGACGAAAGGTTGTCATGCCTGACAATCACACGAAGTGGAGAAACCAAGCTGTTAGTTTCAGGGTTGTTAGACTGGGGTGAATCAGACCCTGCGGATAGGAGATAAACGTTGGGGATGGATTGAGGATCCACAGCTGATCTAGCCAGTGAGGCCAGAGGAAGGGAAACCAGACTTGTCGAGGCCAGTATGGAGCAATGAGGATCACTATGCTCTTAACTGTAGTGCTTTCTTTAGAAAACGGGAGATGAGGGGAAGAGGAGGATAGGCATAAAGAAGACCCGAGGGCCAAACGTGGACTAGAGCATCCCTTGGTGACTGTCCCTGAGGGGGGATCAGGGCAAAGTAGTTGCTGCACTTGTAGTTGTTTGGGGAGGCAAATAGGTTGCAGCAAGGCTGGCCCCAGCGGTGGAAGATTTTTGCTGCTATCAGAGGATTGAGGGGACCACTCGTGAGGCTGTAGAATGCACCTGCTCAATTTGTCCATTATCACATTGGAGTTCCCGGGAATGTGCATTGCAATCAGAAAGCGGTGGTAAGCTACCACCCATTGCCAAATTCTCAAGGACTCTCGGCATAACGGGTAAGATCTGGTGCCCCCTTGTTTGTTGATGTACCAGACCACTGATATGTTGTCAGATTGGATCGCAATAATCCCTGACGGAAGGATGGAGTAAAATGCTTGCAAACCTAGAAGCACCGCCCACAGTTGCAGGACACTGATATGCAAAAAAGCCTCAGTCTCCGATCAGGTGCCTAGGCCCGAGTTTCCCTGATATACCCCCCCCCCCACCCCATCAGGGAAGTGTCCGTGGTCACTGTGGCTATCGGTTGATGGAGGGGGTGAAAGGGCGAGACCATTGTTGGGGATTTCGAGACGTCCACCAGAGTAAATCTTGCTTGTATCTCTGAGTCACACTTATTTGAAAAGACAAAGGGTGTTGTAGAGAGTACCACTGAGTGAGAAGTAGCCATTGAAGAAGTCTCATGTGAAATCTGGCTAGGGGAACAATGGTAATCGAAGCGGTCACTGACCCCAGTAGTTGAAGTACTGATTGAGCTGAGGATTTGTGGTGACACAGCAGCCGTTGAACTTGTCTTATTCTCTGAAGTCTGTGTTCTGGAAGGAATGCTGTGCAATTTCTCGTGTCCAACAGTACCCCTAAGAATTCCAAAGACTGAATTGGGGTTGTGTTGAATTTCTCCCAGTTTATAGTGATTCCCAGGCTTCGAGCTTTTAAGAGAGTATACTGCAGGATTTCTTCCAGTAGATGCCTGGCAGGGGCAGCAAGTAGCCAGTCATCTAGATATGGAAACGCCTGGAATCCTTGAAGTCGCAAGTGAGTGATAACCACAGCCATGCATTTTGTGAACACTCTGGGGGCTGTAGAGAGAACGAAGGGCAGGGATCGAAACTGGTACTGACTGGCTCCTATACGGAGGTGGAGGTATCTTCTTGAGTGTTTGTCCATTTTTATGTGGTAATACGCATCTTGAAGATCTACAGAGCACATCCAATCATTTTCCTCCAGAAGAGGAAAGATAGACTGAACTGTGACCATCTGGAATTTCTCTGTTTTTACAAATTTGTTTAGTGTACTGAGATCCAGAATTGGTCTCCAGTCCCCTGTCTTTTTTGGCACTAAAAAGAACCTTAAGTAAAATCCGGATCCTATCTGGTCTGGGGGGACCGTCTGGGTGACTCTTTTGTAGCAGCTTTTTGATTTTGTGTGCTGCTGTTTCCCTTTGACCGGGTGGGACATCGGGTAACACTCTTGATGAGACTGGGTAAAGATGGAAGGGGATGCGATAGCCTCTGGATATAATCCACTGTACCCAAGTTGGTTGTTACGTTTTGCCAGGCAGCAGGGTACAAGGAGAAACGACCCCCAACTGCTTCCAGAGGTGAGCAGTAGGGCAATGCTTCATGAGCGCTGATAGGGTTGGCCAGAGAAAGAATCTCTGAAACCCCGGTTTCGCAGACCTCGTCTGCCCCAAAAAGGGGAGTCTTCCATTTGAGTTTCCCCCTCTGCCTCTAGGGGAAAACTCGGCACATGCATCCCGGAAAGAACCCTATGACTTCTTGTGCCAGATCTTTCCACTCCCCGGATTTCTAGAGTAGAATCGCTGAGTGGTGGAGTGTCTGACACCAACGGCAGACAAGGTCTTTCCATCTTATTCACACCATGCCAGCATATCCTTGACTTAGGGCCAAACAAAGAAGCGGCCTCTATAGGGGCATTCATGAAGGAAGCCTTAAAGGAGTCTGCAAAGTCACAAAGGTGCATCCAAGCATGTTGTCTGGAGACAATACCTACAACTGCCGTCCCTTCCACTGCATGAGAAATAAGATGCAAGAAAGGGACTCTAGGGTAGCTATCTGAGAAGCCACATTATCACGGACTTTGTCAGAAACAACTCCTGCCAAGGTTTTAGAGAGCTGGTTGAGAAGATCTCGCTGAAGCCTGGTAAAATGTGCCAAATAATTCAAAGACCTTACGGAGAAGGTCGATGAAGCAAACACACGCTTCCCTAATCTGTCAATCGCCCAGGACTCCTTGTTGGGCAGATAGACAGTTTGTCTCTCTTCTGCTAAATCTTTCTTAGCAGCAGCTGCCACCACCATAGCATCTACTGGGAGACCACGTGACCAGTGGAGGTGTTTGGTGGTGGTGGGGCAATAATATTTTATCTGGTCTCTTGGGTATCGCTTCCATGGTATCGGGAGCCTCCCATGCGCACTGCACGATGAGCTGGACAAGCTCATCGGCAGGCAAGAGGACCCAGGAGGTAGGGGACCAGGCACGAAAAACCTGCAGGAATACGTATTCCTCAGAGGAAGGATTAGAGGGCTTCCCCCCTCTGTCTAAGGATCTCGAGGATGTCACCAAAGGACACCTCATTAGAGGATGACCGTGGGGGACCCTTCCCCATCATCAAAATCCGTATCTTCAGTTAAGAACTCCTCAGTGGAGTCCATGCATTTCCTCTTATACGATGCTTTGCGGGGGTGCTTCCTCAGTGGGAAGTTCTGGGGAAGACTGCAAAGAGAGGGCCTCCTGATCAGGAGAGACTTGAGGCTCTGGTGATCAGTGTCCGGGAGTTGAAGCTTGCGGCAGTTGCAGGACAGAGGGGGAGATGACTCCGACAAATGAGTGTTGCCAGCGGAGGCAAGCACCCTCTCCATGGCCTGGAAGGCTGGCCTGCCCAAGGAGTGATGGGAGCCTGGAACAGACCACGACAACCTCGGAACCGGGGTCACACCCCACCCCGATGAGCCTGCCCCCAGACCAGGAGTCTCAAGAGGACCGTGAACCGTAAGAGAGCATCCCTGGAAGGTGCCCTAGAACAAAATCAGCATGGAGCCAGGAATGCCCTCCCCAATGGCACAGCCACTGGCCTGAGAAGAGCCCGATGCCCAGTGCACTGAAGGCCACAAGAATGACTCTGGTTCTAAAGTGAGATCCACTACTGGAGTCAGAGGGAGGGAAGCTGCTGTTGGAGTAATAGGCTTCGAGACTTGAGTGGAAGTCGAAGGAGAAGTATACGTTAGGGTTTGAGGCAAAATATGCTCACCTGAATGAGGGAACGTGGACTTCGACAGTTGAGAGAGACCTCTGGCCACAAGTAACTGATCAACAAGCTGCAACACATCCTGCTCAGAAAGACTCTTGGTTGACCTCATTGAGAAGGCTGATGGCGATTCTGGCCTTTCCAGGAAAGGACTATACTGACTGCTTGGCAAAAGGATCCAATGAAGGGGAATATTTGGCCCTTGCTAATTCAATAGGTGCAGAACTCTGAGCCAAGAAAGTCTGCACTGAAGAAAACGGTGTGGAAAAAGTCTGCGCCAAAGATGTCAGCGCCGTGGTAGATGAAGGTGTCTGCCCTGAAGGGTACGGTGCCATATTGGAAAGTGTCTGCACCAGCAATAAGGACGGTGTCGAGAAAGACTGCACCGAAGTACATGTCGATGCCGAAAACGTCTGCGCCGTGGAGTACAGAAGAGTCATACGTAGAGCCGAAGGTGACTGTACCAACCGTGCCGAAGGGGACTGAACCTTTACTGACGGTGCCGTTCGTTAGGAGTTGTGACAGAACTGTCAGAACTGTAGCAGTCTGCACCAGGAACTCCGGTGCCAATATCAATAAAGGAGACATGGCTGTAGTCAGGATCATTTGGGGCGGTGCCGAACCTGGAGCCAACAGGGTCACAGGTGGCAGCGGAGTAGTAATCAATTTCACCTTCTTGTGAGTCAACTCCCTACGATCTTCAGAGGGAGAAGACGGGAGAGACTTCGATGATGAAGAGGAAGAACGCCTCTTGCAGGGTTTAACAGGAGGAGGAGCTGTCTGACCCAGAAATAGCCTCAGAGAAAGGAGACTTGACAAGACCTTTCAAAATAAACTTGTTCTTCCTCTCACTGAGAGTCCTGGTAGAGAAGTCTTTACAGAACCCACACGGATGATCTACAATCAAGTGGGAGACATTAAGACAGTAGACACATAAGTCATGGCCATTGGAAAGTGTTAACTTACAGCCACAATCCTTACACTGCTTGAAACCAATGGAACTTTTCTTATCCGACATAGCTGTTGTGAAGAAGCACAGTAGCAAAAGGAAGAATAACGGCTACCCAAGAAAAGGGTAAAAGGAGAGAAAAAGAAGGATTACCAATGATGGTAACGGAAAATTACCATAAAGTAAGAAAAGAGAGTAATAAAGGGAAAAGATTAAAGTGAGAGAGTCTAAAGTGTGCGATAGGGTAGGAAAATATTAGAATAAACTTTTGAGAAAATATTAGAGTAATAATATAAACTGCCAAAAAATTAGACACTTAGCTGAGAGAGCGGCTTGACACGGCTGTTCAGCAATGAGGCAAATGAGATCTGAGGTAACAGGGAGCAGAGCATTCTGGGTAAGACCTTGGCTTGAGAGTTTTTGGCTGATGCAAACTTAATATTGGCTGGCTTGGTTCCGAGGACGGAACTGATAACACATCAGTAAGGAATGAACGAAGATTAACAACATCAGATCAATAGGATTTGGAGACGTCTTCTAGATTTTTCTAGCTTTTCTTTTTCTAGCTTCTCCTTTTCACTACACTCTTTTCGCTTGCCTTTGTCTTTGGTCTTGGGTTTGTCCTGCTTTTTGGCCGGAAAGGAGGCAGCAGTGGGTGAAGATGATGCAGCCTGAAAGGAAGACCCTATCTGTGGAGGAAGACATTTTACTATTAATTTTTCCTTTGAGCTTGAAGAGCCCTAGTGTCAAAAGAAGCACAGGTATCACAATTTGTGTGTAGATGGGCAAAGCCCAAATCAACAGACACAAAGAATGTGGATCTTGAGGGGGGGATTTTGTGACTGCATTCAGCACACTTCTTAAAACCAACTGTCAAATATCTCGAACACACTAACTGATATTACTATCACTGTGTTATTGCTGGCTGTACTACATAATAAAAGCACACCGAAAAAGCAGAATAGTACAGTTGTGTACACTTACCATAAATGTAGAAGCTCGACTGTATTCACTGTTGCAGTCATCACACTTTGGTTATCCTGCCGGGGTAGCCCTCAGTCAGCCCAATACCAGAGGCTTAATATTTCTGCGTTGGTTGCTGTTGCTTGAGGACGGACATCAGGGTTATCAAAACAGGGAGCCAACGCCATTACATTAGGTTTTCTTGCCCCAAATGTCAAGAGTCCCCAAACAGGGAGCTAAGTTATGGTGGAAAAACACCACCAGTAAAAAGTAAATACCAGTAGCCCTGTAAGGGGTTAGAAAGAGAGATAAAGAGAGAGAGAGAGAGACAAGGGGGCTAGAGGGTGGGAAACCTGGACTGCAACAGTGAATACACTCAAACCCTACATTTACGGTAAGTGTACACAACTGTACTATGTTCTTCATTTCACTGATGCAGTCATCACACTTGGGTTGATTCCCAAAGCTGAAGAATGGGTGGAGGCAGTCAAGAAGAGTTTGGGCTGGCTAGTATGCCCTGCAGGACTGTTGCAAAGCCCGCCCTGGATTTGGAAAATATAGGCAGGTGGTAATGCTTGGTGAAGCTATGAATAGAACTCCAAGTAGCAGCTTCCAGAATGTCCCTGGTAGGGATTCCTCTGAGAAAGGCTGTACAGGTTGAAGTTGCCCTAATGGAATGCGTTCTGACCCCCTGAGGGGGTGGTTTCCCATGGTGTTTGTAACAAAAATGGACACAGTGTGCTATCCATTTGGAGATGTTTCATTTTGATATGGCTTTGCCCTCTGCCCCTGATGCAAAACTGATTAGTAACTGGTCAGATTTCCTGAAGGGCTTAGTCCTATCCAGGTAGAATATGAGCTGTTTGTGCACATCTAAGGAGTGCAGGATCCTTTCCCCCATATTTTGAGCATTAGGGAAAAAGGTGGGCAAATGGATAGATTGGTTGCGAACCACACTGGACACCACTTTAGGCATAAAAGTTGGATTAGTCCTGAGGGGACCCTGTCAGCATGAAAAATAAGAAGGGTTCCACAGCCATAAGTGCTTGTAGCTCGGACACTCTTCTAGATGAAGTGATGGCCAGAAGCAAGGCTGTTTTCCAAGAGAGGAATTTTAACTATGCTGACACTGCAGGCTCAGATGGGGGTAGCGTGAGCTTTTCCAACACAAAATTAAAGGTCCCAAGCCAGGGTGCAGGTTCTTCTTGGTGGCCTTAAGTTGTTAGCCCCTCTCAGGAACTGTTTGATGAGAGGGTGAGAGAAGAGAGGTGGCTCAGTGCTGTAATATGCAGAGATGGCAGAGTGGATAAGAGTGGGTTCCCCCCCGCTTGTTGATGTACCACATCACTGTGGTCTTGTTGGTTTTTATTAGAAGGGGCCCCGGTGAGAGTAGGGATCTGAAAGCTGTCAGAGCATGCTGAACAGCTAGCATTTCTTTTTGGTTGATGTGCAGATGAATTCGGTTTGGGCTCCAGTGGCCCTAAATGCACCTGTCGTCCAGATGAGCACCCCAAACATAGTCTGATGCGTCTGTGGTTAGGGTCTGTGTGGCGTGGGGTTGTGTAAAGGGATGTCCCTTGTTGTGTTTGCATGCTGCTGCCCACCAAAGAAACTCTTTCCTTAGACAAGGTATTATAGGTAGGACAGTTTCCAGGTCCTGAGAATGTTGGCAAAAAAGACTTTTAAGTACCACTGAAGTTTCCTCATATGCAGTCTGGCATATGGAATTAGCAGAATGCAGGAGGCCATGAACCCTACAGCCTGCAGGATTTTCCTTGCGGATAGCTCGGTTCTGGTGGCCATTTGAGCGAAGTAGCCTGTCAGACAGGCTTGTTTTTCTGGAGTAACGAAAGCCATCTGGGATGCTCTGTTCAAGCTTGCTCCCAGGAATACAATTTTTTGACTGGGGACTAGTTTGGAATTCTTTTCATTGATCGTGTAACCCCAGGGAGGTTAGAAGGTCCTTTACAAATGTCAGGTGCTGCAACAGCTTTTCCTCACTGTCTGCCTGAATCAGGCAGTCGTCCAATTAAGTGTAAATTTGAATATTTTTCGGTCTGCAACAGGCAATGGCTGGGAGCCAGGCATTTTGTGAAAACTCTGGGAACAGTTGATAAACCAAAGGGAAGTACAGAGAACTGATAATGCATAGATCCTGCCCTGAAACGCAGATATTTCCTGTAGGAGTCCCTGATGGGGATGTACAGATAGACCTAAAGGAGGCCTAAGGTGGCTAACCAGGCATTTTTAATCAGCATAGGGAGAAGCTGCTGTAGGGTGAGCATTTTGATTTTTGGTACCACCAGGAAGGTGTTTAGAATGGATAGATCTAAGATTGGGTGCTCTGTGCCCTCTTTTATGGGTAGCAGGAAAAGTCTGGAATAAAAACCTTGACCTATCTGTTCTGCAGGAACAGGGTGAATTGCCCTTATGGACAGCAGGGACTGAACGTGGTTTTGTGCCTCTGCCCACTGGTTTGGAGGAAGGTCTGGGAAACCTTTTGGGGTTGGCAGCATGTGGAAATAAAATTTGTACCCCTGGGATACCATGTTGAGGACCCATAGTCTTGTGTAATGCAGGTCCAGTTTTTTGCATGGTGGGCACGTTTTCCTCCTAGGGGCACAAGCAATTGGGCAGAGGTGAGGAGTGGAACTGAGAAGTCATTGTGAATTATTTTTGTAAGGGGGTGGCTTAGCACTCCCTTTTTTTAGCAGTGGAGGTACTCCATTGCTTAGATCTCTGCATACCCTGCGACTAATCTAGGGGGGGGTGCTGTTTCCCATGGGTCTAGTTTGAGATGGCCTTGAGAGGGCTGGAAAGAACCAATGTTTTGAGGGGCAATGCCTACTAAATCTTGGAGGCTGCACTTGCAAAAAATCTTTGACTGTCTGCATTGACTTAGCCTTTTCTTCCATCCTTTTTTAAAACCTCTTCTGCTTTGGTGCCAAACAGATTGTCCTTGTTCAGAAGAGCGTCCAATAATTTTGATTTGACATGGTCTGGCAAGGTCTGCTCCTTAAGCCAGGCATGCCTTCTAAAGTACAGAACCTGTGACTGCTGCCCTGCAAGATGCTTCTAGGGTATCACACCCACATTGCAGGGTATGCTTGCTGACTTGGCTTGCAGAATGCATAAGCTCCTGTAATGCTTTTATTTTCTGCACAGTCAGGAAAGGTGGATATTTTTTGCTTAATAAGTTCCATAGGATGTTGCTGGTATTTCAGCATGTGCAACTGACAATTCAATGCTCTAATGGCGAGAGCTGCAGAGGTATATACTTTTTTACCCCATTTGTCTAAAGCTCGGGAATCCCTGCCCGAAGGGGTGAGATTCTTAGCTGTAGTAGCTTTTATTCCTTTAGGTCCTTGGGAGGTGAACTCTGGGTCAGCGGTAGGATTTCTGAAGAGAAATTTGTGAGAGTCAGGGACTCTATAGTACCTGTCAGGTTTCCTTGGAGCAGGGGGTAAAGTATCAGGAGTTAGACTGGATTATATAAAGACATCATCCACAACATCCAGAACAGGAGGAATAGCTAAGGGTCTGTGCTATGCTAAGTCTAAAAATTCCCTGAGCCTCTTTTTGGACTGAGGATAATCCTGGCATTCCCAGTGGAAATGCTCTCTCAATGTATGTAGGGTTTCACCAAAAGAAAAATCCTGTGGAGGGGAGGCTGAAGGAATGGATTCTTCTGCATCTGAATCCTCACAGGCAGATAAAGGCATGTCTTCATAATCAGAAACTCCAGAGTCATTGCACTCTTAGTCAGGTAAAGCTGCTGGGGATAAGTCACTTTTTCTTTTAGCAGGGGAAGGCCGGCTTCCCCTAATCAGCATGATCATCTGATCATTTTAAGCAACTGAGATTGTGGCAAGGAAGGAGGCGCTTGAGTTTGGGTAGTTGTTTTTTTAGGCGTAGCTCATAATCTTGGCCTTAGAAACTCGGTAGTTTTAGAAAGAACCGAATACGCGAAAGAAGTCATTGGTTTGTGTAGAATATCGGTAATGCGAAGAACTTCCTCAGAAGCCTGTGCCTGCACAGCGGCTCTGGACCCATCCAAGGTAGAGACACCCACAGGTTCTGTAGTCAAAGAAGAGCCTCATGGCATACTGGACTCCGAACAGGTCTCGGTAGAGTTCTGCAAATCCATTGAAGCGGGAATCAGAGGCTGCGAAAGCGCCTCACTGAGTACAGGCGAACTGGCGACTAAGCTTAACGGAAGAATCGTCGGCAGTTTTGGACCTGTGCGGTCTGCCTCTGTCTTTATCCTTACTTTTTTTGGAAGATCGGTAGTCAGATGGCTTAGCGAAGCCATTTCAGAATACAGAGATCAAGAACAAAAGTATTTAGCTACAATAAGGGCTTGATGATGAATAGTTCGGGCGCTGAACAAAGCACAAAACTGACAGCGAGGTATGTCGTGGTCTGGGCCTAAAAAGGGGACGCAATAGGAATGGAAATCTCTGTGTGGTATTTGCTTTCCACAGGTGAGACAATAGTTTACTTTTTCTGACATTGGTTAGAGCAAGAAAAAAGGATCCCCAATGGGAGTATTTGACTTTAGAAGACTTCAGGATGATTCAAATTCGGAAACAAAAACTCAGGTAGCGACAGACCGGCACTCGTGCGAACTGCTTCGGGTTCCTTGGCAAGAAAGACTGATGTAATGGTGTTGGCTGTCTGTTTTTATATCCCTGACGACCTAATGTCAGTCCTAAAGCAACAACAACTGACGCAGAAATACTAAGCCTCTGGTATTTGGGCCGACTGAGGGCTACCCCTGGCAGGATAACCCAAGTGTGATGACTGCAACAGTGAAACACGAAGAACATCTAGCTATCCACAAAGAAGTAGCTACTGCCTAACCCTAAACTATGAAAAAAAAAAATATATATATATATATATATATATATAAACAATATATATAAACAATATAAAAAAAGAGGAGAAAGCTATTACATGATAGAACAAAATCCATAAAAGGGAAGTCACCCCTGATCATTATTAGTAAAAAAATACGAGCACTCATAAAATCAACTAAGGCCAATTTTGAGAGAAAAATTGCCATGGATTCAAAGGACAATCATAAGGCCTTTTTCAGCTATGTTAGGAACCTGGGTGGAAACTCCCAGATATGCTCAGAATTAGTCCAAAATGATACAAAAATCACTGAACCCACAGACATTGCCAACATACTGGCAGACAGGTTCAGTGCAAACTTCACCCCTCTCCCCTAAAGGAGAGATAACTATCCCAGCCGAGTGTAGCCTCCCGGACATCTCAAATGCGCAGGTGAAAGCTGCTCTCTAAAGCTAAAACACAGCATCAATGGGACCGGATGGTGTCCCCGGCTGTGTGCTACACGAGCTAAATGAGGAATTAAACCCGCACATAAGGCAGCTGTTTAATCTCAGCCTTACCACAGGATACGTGCCCAAGGAATGGCGTATGGCAACTGTGGTCCCACTCCACAAAGGCGGCGCTCACGGACCCTGGTAATTACCGCCCATAAGCTTAACAAGTCTAGTCTGCAAAGCTATGGAGAGGATCATAATGGAGCTCATAAACAAAGATATAGGGACTTGCAGACATTGGACCCGACCCAGTTTGGCTTTGTCAAGGGAAGATCATGCCTTTTGAACTTGGTCGACTTCTTCGAAACAGTCACCAAGGCCATTGATGAGGGAAAGACAGTCCATACAGCCTACCTTGACCTTGCAAAGGCTTTTGACACAATACCCCACTCGGGTATTGTAGAAAAACTTACCAGCTTAAATGTAAACCCATATATCACAAGATGGGTTGCAAACTGGCTTAAGGACAGAACCCACAGGGTTAGAGTTGCTGGCGCTATGTCAGACTCCAAGCCGGTCACAAGTGGTGTCCCACAGGGCTCGGTCCTTGGCCCCCTATTGTTTGGCATCTACTTCTCAGAAATACAGGCCAACATGGGAGGACTTTGGCTGATAAAGTTTGCAGACGACTGCAAACTGGGCGCCATAGTGGAAAGTGCATCGGACACGGATATCCTTCAGAAGGGACTCACGGAAACAGATAGCTGGTGCCAGAGCCATGGCCTGAAGTTAAACGCCAAAAATGTATAGTCATACCCTTCGGGAAAAACAAGGTAACCCCAAGCTACCATATAGGTGGCAATCCACTAAGCACAGAAGAGGTTATCAGGGACCTGGGGACCCAGGTTGACAGTGGCCTTTCTTTTGACACTCACGTTGCTAAAGTGGTTAGAAAGACCTTCTACATTGCCCACCTGATCATGAAGGGATTCACATCCAGATCTAGTGAGGTCATTGTTCCCCTGTACTCTTCACTTATCAGACCAATGATCGAGTACAATGCCCCATTCGGGATGTATCTCACCCGACATCTGCAGCAATTGGAGAGACCCCAAAAGTTCCTCACCAAAAGGATAAAGAGACTCCAAAATCTGTCATATGCTGCCAGATTGAAGAAACTCCAGCTCTATTCAGTCGCATACCGCCTGCTCAGAGGTGACATGTGCCTGACATACAAGGCCATGTCCAACCCGGAATTAATGGACATGCTCCACCTCTAAAAATCCAAATCCACCAAAACCACTAGAGCAAGCGACTTAAACCTTAGCACGGATATAAATAGGACGTGCTGGAGGGATAGATTTATCACTCAGAGACTCCCTATGCTGTGGAATAAAATCCCGGTCCATGTGAGGCAGAGCACCTCGCTGACTCTGTTCAAGAGAAATCTAAACCTGTGGATGGGAGATCGTAGGTTTACCCCGGGAATCATCTCTGTGTCACTGCTGGACAGAGGCACAACAAACTAATGGGCACAGTATTTTTTCATATAAGGGGTGGCGTAAGCCACAAAAATTTGGGCTAGGCTTATAAATGCCTTAGGGCAGATAGCCTAGTATAAACCTATGAACCTATATATATATATCTCATGCTATAGCCTACACAAAAACACCAAGATAAGGAACCTGGAGAGACAAGTCTCTTGGTGGGAGAGATCAAAAGGATACTAAACACACAGTAAAGATCATTTTTTTGATAAAGATGCCAACATAGAAAACATGTCTGTTGCTTCAAGTGGCAAATGAGATCTGAGACACTATGGTAGAGTGATGCAAATTATGGGTATGGGAGGAGTTGAAGTCCTAGATCCATGAAGTTTCAGTGATGCTGCAAAGGTCGGATCTTTAAACAAAGATAGACAGCACTGGATACTGTACTTCTTGCTACTAAAGATACTGGTTTACTGTATCTTGACACATACAAAAGTCACAGACAAAATTCCCCCCACATTTAAAATGGCCCTGACTGCTGTTTACATCATGAAATGTTTTATACTAAAACTAGTAATTACAAAAATATTTTGCTTACAGTTCATTCTTTTTCCCCTTTAGTGTCCTTCTAAACAGACTCTCTATTTAATTGTCAGCACTCATAACACTGAGTGCAGACAGAACAAAGTAAGAAGATTGAAAATACAGGAGAAGTGTGAATATCTAACATCACTCGACTTTTCAACTCATTTTTCTGCAGGAAGACAAACACTCCCCCCCCCCCCCCCCCCCGTGGCCCTGAACTTGTATAAACCAACTCAGAGATCACCATACCACAGAGAAGGGGGAATATTCTAAGTAGCAGCCATCCCCGACTTGGTATATGTAAGTCCGTTTTTTTTTTCCACCCAGTTAGTCTTTCTGTTTCAGGACTTGGTCTAGCAGACCTTGACATTTCAAATGGTTACCTTCTAAACACTGAAGACAAATGTGATGCATATGCTTTACTGTCCATTCATGAGTTTAACAAAGTCAACAAGAGTCCAGCTTTTTCTCAGGCACTTTTATTTGCAGTCATATTTCAAAGATGTGATTAGTGAACAAATGTGAGATCATAACACATTTATCCTCATAAGGCCACAGGAATACCTCACTAAAAGAATCACAGGCCTAAAGCAGATGCCATATGCTGACCGTCTAAAAAAACTCCAGCTATACTCTGTGGCATATCGTCTACTCAGAGGCGATCTCTGCTTAACATACAAGGCCATGTCAAACCCTGAGCTGTTGGACATGCTCCACTTAAAGAAATCCCAATCCCTCAGAGCCACACGCTCCAGGGATCTAAACCTTGTCTTCACAATGAACAAAACATGCTGGAGGGATAGGTTCCTGACCCAGAGACTCCCCATACTCTGGAATAGACTGCTCATACATGTCAAGCAGAGCGCCTCATTGGCCCTCTTCAAAAGGAACCTTGATGATTGGATGGGAGACAGGAAATTCACCCCGGGGATCATGTCAGTCGCCCTGCTAGACAGGGGCCCAGAGAAGTAAATATTGTGGGAAGAAATATCCAGGGAATTGTTATGGCTAGGCTTGCATAGGCCCTAGGGCCGATAGCCTAGTACAAACCTATGAACCTATGAACCATAAAGCATCAATTCCAGTGTTGCTGGTCTACTTCTGTATCACCTCCCAAAACTGGACTCTGGTTCAAGTCAAAGGTACTCTTGACTCTTACAGTTAATTCCTGTGCATTTTTCTTTGGAACATCGGAAAAGGAATCACTTGCAAAGTCTCTCCGTGAGCCTTATTGTCAGAATAATGAGAAGCAGAGTCTCCCTCTCCTTGCTGGCTCACTTTTTGTTGGATAAACTTTTTTTATTTCCTCCTTAGCCTGTTCTGCATCGGCAAAGGTCCTTGATCCTCCAGACAAAGTACTCTCAAGATGGCTGGATACAGCAGCTTGAATTGTACACCTGCCTCTCGACATTCCGACTGCTGGCATAAATTTGAGTCTCTTTTGCTTGGTGTACAGGGAATAATGATTTTCCACAAACACTCTGCCGTCTCAGATTTTTAATACTTTTCTCTTCTGCCACAGTTTTGTCAGTCCACTCTTTCTGCTGGTATGATTTCATCTATACTAATAATAGGTCTTGGCTGCTTTCTCATGGCCAGCTTTGGAGCATTCATTTGAAGTGACCTTTCAATTAACAAATCCTGCTATGGGACACCAGTCCAATTGCTTGTTTGTATTTTCTTTAAATTAATTACAGTCTGTTCCTTCTGTTCTGGTTCAGAAGAAAATCTCAGGTTTTTCTCTGCACACACTCTCTTCTAACTCTACTACTTTTGGAAACAATCTGCTTGAGCAGCTTCATTCACAGCCAACATTTTCTTCATTTCAACCTCTGATTTTTTTTAGTTTTATCAGTTCATCTGAATAGCTAGTTAAACTTTATTCTATTTTTTCAGCCCTTTGTTATTTGAATTGATATTACATTTGAGGTTTCCTTTAATTTGAATCAGCTCTGAGTACATTTGATTTATTTTTCCTCTAAATTACTAAAAGAAATCTCGAACTAAATCTGAAGCTTGAACTGCCTTTTTGCTAAACAGCTGCTGGATCCTTCCCAGCCATTGTTCTCTCTGAACCTTTTTTTTGGTGGTTTTCATAGCCCAGTAAACACATATGAACCTATAAAGTACTTCAAATTTCTTCTATGCTGGCATCTATGCAGTACACTTAAAAGCCAGTAATGGAATTTTACCTAAACAGTTTCAATGACACTCCTTTTTGTTGGTTTCTATTTTTACTTTGAAAGAGCTGAAATTAAGCTCATCAGTGTGGAGAAATGTTGGAAGTCTAGTTAAAGAGCAGCCTTAGAAGCATTTTGTAAATAAGCACCCTGTTGCTAACTGGCTTAGTCTTTGAGAATAAAATCTCTAGGGGAAATGACATATGACAGACACCAAACACAGAGGTTCCAATGACTTCATATCACTTGTCTGGCATTTTGCTTTATACTCAAGTTTCTACCAATGGTGTTATGTTGAATTTCTGCTCAGCATGCAGGCTACAATAATGACTTAGAATATCTTACTAAGCTCTCATTAGAACAGAAGTCAAAACATATACATTTCAGTATGTACACACACACACACACACACACACACACACACACACACACACACACAGACACACACAGACACACACACACACACACACACACACACACACACACACACACACACACACGTAAAATGTCATACTTTGAAGCATTTGCTAAACTGAAATCCATAAGGGTAGAATGCCTGTCTTAATACATTTTGTAGCTGAATACCCTGTTGGTACTGCTTGCAAGCTTCATTACAAAGTCTCAAACAGTGTGAACACTATGGGCCCTGATAATATCCAGGAATGCCTCTTAAACAGTATGACACACGACTCATCTGTAACCTTGGATCCTTGTTCAGCTTTAGCCAAGAAACTGGCTTCACGTATATTAAAATGGAGGAATGCAACTGTTATCCCTCTGCACAAGAACTGGCTATCTACTGACTTAAGTAAATGCAGATCTAGAACTTTGATTAGTCACATATGTAAGGTCATGGAAAGAATTATCATGGATATTATAAAGACACAGGAAATCTTACAACACTGGATCCAAAACAGCTTGGACTTGTAAAGGCAGGTCACGTCTTCTCAACTAGTGGACTTCTCTGAGAAAGTCAAAGCTGCAGCCATGGGCAAAATGGTACATACTACCTATCTTGACCTGGCCAAGGCAATCGCCACTATTCCTCATTTGGGTATTGTTAAATTCATGAAAACAAGAGTAAACCCCTAAGTCATCCATTGGAAAGCCAACTGGCTCGGATATTACACATGTACTCAGGATAGAGAACTACTGCCACAAAAAGGCCAGTCATCAGTGGAGTTCCTCAGGGCTTGAAGCTGGGGCCACTCCTTTTGGTACCTACTTTTACTAAGTCAAAGCTAACATTAAATGTTTCTGACTGACCCCGTTTGCTGACAACTGCAAGACACTAATATTCTCCAAGATGGTTCATCACAAACAAATAATTGCTGCCAGAGTCATGGTCTAAAACTAAATGCCAAAAAATGCATAGTAGCATCTCTCAGAAAATAAGCCTCCTTGGCAGTTATCATACAGGCAATACATCCCTAAGATTAGATCTAGTTGTTAGGGAACTGGGAACATATGTACACAGCTGGCTTGGCCTTTGACCACAATTTGTCTACTGTTGTAAGAAAATCAATCTAAAGGGCTTAACTCATTGGGACGAAAGAGTATAGTGCTCTCTCTGGTATGTACCTCACCAGAAATATGCAACAAGTGAATGCTCACAGAGGTTCCTTACAAAAAGTATACAAGGAGTAAACCACATGGAATATGCAGATAATCTCAAAGCCTTGCATTTATACACACTCTCCTATAGACTACTGAGAGGTGATCTGTGCCTGGCTTATAAGGCATCATTTGATCAGCTATCAAGAGACTTGCTGTACATCAACAAGTCTAACAACATTAGAAATGCCTGATACAAGACATAAACCACATTTGTAACAAACAAAAGCAAGCTGTAGGAACAGACGTGCTCAGTGAATACCCCCCTCCTTTGGAGCACGTCTCCCCATCCATGTGAAGCAGAGCTCGTTCCTAACTGATTCAAATGCAACCTGGAAAACTAGGAAATTGAAAATTTACTGTAGACTTGCATCCATCCCCTTACTGGATACAGGCAGCTTGTAAACTACCTACCACCCAAACATCATTATATGCCCTTGGGTAAATTATCCCATCATTTACATATACAAATACATGACTAGACTTAAAGTCATCTTGGGGCTGTTAGGCTAGTAATCACCTATGAACCTATGAGATTTCAGGTTTTCATACATTTTCCTACCAAGACCATCATTTGTGCAATTTGCTATCTCAGTGACTTTGAGAATGCCTTTTGTCAGAAAGCTTTAAGCAAGCATTAAAGACTTGTTCGAAATGGCTTTTGATGGCGTGGGGAAAGTTATCTGTATATTAAATTGATATATGTGCATTCTTGTTTACTAAATTGTAACTGGTGTTTTGTATAAAACACAAACTTGAATTTGATTTTTAGCACTGTACAATGCCATTCAGTGAAAAAAAAACAGAGGGTTATGTACCTTTTAGGGCACACTTTACTGTATTCATCATTGGCAATCTGTTAAGCAGATATCCTACATATCTTTCAAATACCTACCATAATTTTGGTCAAATTCACAAAGTACATTTTTTCTACCTTTATCTGTAAAAGTGTTGCTTATTTATTTTTGTAAACCAAGCTCATAATTTTGATAATGCAACGTTACTAAAAAATATACATTTTGTGTGTGTGTGTGTGTGTGTGTGTGTGTGTGTGTGTGTGTGTGTGTGTGTGTTATATAAATCATGCAAACACACACACACACACACACACACACACACACACACACACACACACACACACACACACACACACACACAAACTTGAAAACTGGAACAGAACTCCTGCTTAAAGTCTGGTAAAGAAATACAGATAAATTAAGCTTTACGTGAAAAATACAGTTATATTTAGGTTATAAATTTTAACTACTTTGTTACACATATACAAAATCCTAAATACAATATCCAAATAATTCCGAGTATGAATTACAAATATCGCCATGTTTGTTATGGTGGAGAAGGCAGGTTTCCTACAGACCTAGCAAAGCTATGTATACTGTCAATGTAGTTTGCAATAATAAAAATATGTCGTGTGTGAAGTGGGAGGGTAAGCCTCCAGTGCATCTTACTCATTGTAACATACAGTGAGCTGCACAACCTGAAAGTAGGGAACATTTTTTTTAAATGAAACAGGATGTTGCCTTGCTGGGTCTTGACAGGTTTAAATGCTGTTCTAGTTTGGAAGTCTCTTTACCCACTTAAAGAAAAGTTCTGTTGTAAATGAGTAGCATCTATAAGAATCAATAAAAGTAGTCTTTGAAAAAGGTAACTAAAATAACACAAAATTTATATGAAAACTACAATTACCTGCCCTCGGGGAGCTCAGGGGGTTTAATCTGGAAGCCTCCATTCACCACAATCTCATGAGCCAAGGCCATCTTTGTCACACCTTTTGCTGTCTCCATCAGTTCTTCCACCGATACAAACTTAGGAGGACTAGCTATTATAAATATAATAAATGTACAACTTTGAAGTTAACTGCTGTAAACAAGTAAAACATTTTACAATAACTGTCTGTTCACAGAAGCCAAATTACAAGATCTAGGATAAAGCTACATTCAAAGTAGTACCTCTTCAGTGAGGAGAAAATGAATGTTTTGTTTCTCATAAAGTTAGATCTTCATGACGGATGTCCATCAACTTCAACAGTAGAACTGGTCGCAGTACACAGTCATATTGGCATCTATAGCTCTCTCCTAAGCTCAGACTTGTTCCCTCATTTCCTTAATGCATCACACTTCCTCATCTCTCCAGATCAAGTTTGCCTATGCTATATATAGTCACACTCCATCATACAAGCCCCAGGTAGACTTGCCCAAGTCTTACCACAAGGGTATACCCAGATGGGAGGAGGAACGTAGGTGGATATGCTGAAGTGAACAGACACAAATCATGAAGATCTAACCCATACGTATGCAAATTCTGTAACCAGAACCAGTGGCATAAAGGTATAAATCCATAACTATATGGCAGGTAACCAGAGCTCAATTAGCAACTCTGGTGTTTGCCGGCACTGGCATGAAGGATAGGTGGGGAGGGAGGGTCACAGCTATCTGCACTTGCTTCCTATATCCTTTGAAGGAAAGGTTGCAATTTGGAGTGATGCCCTGAGAGCATTCCTAAGGCTCACCAAGCCACCAATGGAAATGTATACTCACATGGATAGGGCATTGTGGGCCACTGTGGTAATGTGATTCACTCATCCTGCTGTCATGGGTAGGGATAAGTAATTACAAACTATCTCACTGACAGAATGCTGGTGATAGGACAAAGCTATTTCATGCATGACAGACCCCCCCCCCCCAATCAGGCAGCTCTCGCCTCAGCTTCAGGTGGAATCCCCAGAGTGGAAGAACAAATTGACATTGTCCAGCTAAGGGAAGGACTGATGGCTGGCAAACATGGCAGTAAAAACAATATACAAAAATGTGCATAAAACTTCTGTATGTTGTATGATCCAGTCCAACCTCTTTAATGGTAGGACAGAGCCCACAGCTGCTACTCTACAGTAAAATGATTCATGACAGAATAACATGGAGAGTGGTGGCTCCTAAGACTGACTTGGGCCTGTAGATTACATCCCCACTTACAGTGTCTTGCAAAAGTGTGCAGTGATGCCCACATGACAGCAGCAAATATATTAACACAAGAATCCCTGAAATAGGTTAAAAAAAGTCAGAAACAATTCTTGTGAAATGGCTATTTTGCAAAATTTTGCACTATTTAGTGGAACACAATAGAATATGTTCTGATAACAACATGGGTAAAATGACCTCAGACTTTGCCTAGTCTAGCAGAAACAAAAAAGAGACAGACCTGTCCATCCTTTTTTGAGTATCTTTTATCTTTGATTCTATCAAGTTTGCTCTGGAGTTGTCTATGAACATCCAGAAAACACAACCAGCATTCTACTTTATTAGAAAAATGTAGAAAGAAAATGGGATGACTGACATTACTGGTGTAAGTTTAAATCCAATCTTATTTTTGCCATGAATGCTCGATTAGTAGCAGGGCTAAGTCTGTCCTTATGGAAAACCACAAGGGGGATTGACATGATACAGCTCAAAGTTCAAAGATCCTTAGTGCAAAAATAATAGCCTTCATAACTATATTTTCCAGGTCAGTAACTTGATGTCTGCTCTCTCTGCAGGTTTAAATGGAAGCACTGTTAGTTTTATTAAAGCAAAATTTATGTCCCACGGAGGAATGGGTTCCCTCCCTGTATAGCTTTGCTCTATTTGGGAGGTAAGCACTATTAAATGCTTGAAAAATGTGGCATGGACTTTTAAGGTTGTCTGCTTACAGCTACATATGGCTAAGTATCTTATGGTACCTGTGATAACTTGCCTAGTATATATTCCTATGTTTCTCCATGGGGACACAAATAAGAAAACACCTCTAAAGAAATGGCTTGCAGACCTTCAAGGAAGCCAGACAAGAAAAGTTTAGATCCTAATGAAAGTTAGATAATGCTACCAACTGAACCTTTAAAGTTGAAGAACTTGACTAATTAACCAAGATATATGCTAGATACTGAAGAATTACAGGTACAGATGTCAAGTAAGACTGCTGTAGGGAGCTGGATCACCTTTAATAGGTATGCAGGGTTCCTGCCCATCAATGAATTGGTGAAACCATCAGGTCAATCTCAAGAACTGAAAGACTGGATGAAGGCTTGCCAGGTAAGTGAGACAACAGACCACAGTTTGCAGAAAATGTATAATCAATTTATACAGGGGAAAGACATATAGAAATCATGAGCACTAGTAATGCACTACACTACCCTTTAGATCAGTCCCTGTGGACAGAAAAGCTGCTGTGCATTTCATGTTTATTAGGGATGCAAAGAAGTTGCAGTGTGGCTGTCTTCAATGAGAAAAGTAATCGAGGGGCCATTTGTTGGGTATCAACAAACATCAAGTGACCTTGTTTGCAAGTGATCTGGTCTGTGCTGAGATATGCACTGCTAATAAAAACTGAAGTCAGGACAAGGCTCATTTTCATAACCTCACTGGTCCCTGACACAAGACAAAAACAGGCCACCCAGTTTATATACCACATGGAAAAAATTACCATCGCTGTTATAAAAGCATAGGAAATCTTTAAATACTAGATCCAAAGCAGTTTGGATTTGTCGAGGGCAGGTCATATCTGCTCAAATAAATAATGAACTTCTCTTAGAAAGTCACCAAAGCTGTGGACAAGGAAAAAAAATGGTACATACTGCCTGTTTTGACCAGCCCAAGCAATATGGCACTATTCTTCATTTGGGTATTGATAAACTGAAACTAATTTGTTGCCAACAACACCCTCAGAAAGGAGATCCTGAAAGTTCTCCAACTACCCTTGTCTCAAGGAAATATATGTGGAAAGATGCCTCTTGATCATCCACATAATTTGGACAGTCTTCCCCACCTCAAGGCCAATGCATCTACTGCAACCATGACAGTGGGTAGCACAGACATAAAAGAGTAGCCCTGCAAAGGACTGGTCATGCACAAACACAAGCAAAGTTGATGACTGCACACATAAGGACATACAGGTTGAGACAGCAGATCTGACATTTGGTACCATTGAACTCTTAAGGTCCATAAAACCCACACATGGTACTTTGGGTCGGAATGGAGTGAAGTCAGCAAACAAAGGAGAGTAGTATTGCTGGAACTGAATTCTTCCTCAAGTTTTGGTGAGTACCTTCACGAGGTGGATCTTGCTTTTCACAAAATCTCACCAAGATGACACTGATATACAGACTACATTTTATAAAGCATATATCATGGACAGAAGTAGGTTAAAAAATAAAAAAAAATGGCTGGGTGCACAAGACCTAGGATAAAAAGTGCATAATCCTGGTAGGCACACTGGTGCCAGGACTGAAAAAAATGACTAGAATCCTCAAGCCATGGAAACATTTCTACAATGGGGCTAGGTCAGGCCCAGGGGAAGGGAAGTAGCAGTCCACAAAAATCATAAAAACTGATCGGCCAAAAAAAGAGAGGTTAAGGTTATTAGAAAAAGCAAGTAATTATGTAAGTAATAATACTTCCCACAAAGGGACCAAGAAATGTGGAAGTTGTAGGCAATGTGGGCGTATTAATGAAGTATTACATATTAAGCTTGAAGATATGAATCATACATATGTCTGGTGCAGGGCAGGCAACTGCAACACAAAACAGGTGGTATACCTTGCCACCTGTACAGCCTGCCCTGCATTTTATATAGGTAAAACTGAAAGACAGTTAAAAAAACATATTTATGAACATTATTATAAGATACAAGTGAAAGATAGGAATAATGCATTATATAGACATATATGTGATAAAGGGGAACAACATATATTTAGATTTGCTATTATTGACCAGGTAGTTTGCCAACCTTATGGAGGTAACTGGAAGATGTCACTGGCATTAAAAGAAAGTTATTGGCAAATACTCACAGATGCAACTAGATTCCCTGGTATCAATGATAGTATTAGTATTAAACCTTTTTTTGATATTAGTTTAGTTATCAGTTACTGTCTTCTTTGTAGTTCCCATATATAGTTTAGTATTTATATAGGTTTTCATTATTCATTAAGTATTTCATACCTCAACGTGTTTTTTACATGTACATTAAATAATCAATGTATTACACTACATTTTAACAATTTTTATAAATTTCTGTATTTAACATTTTTATACACAATATTTATGTTTTTATGGACTGAAGTGCTATGCTTTTTCAACACAATAGGATGATGTTCCTTTAAATATATTATATATATTTTTTGGCGCCATTTTCTGCTATTTAAACTTTTGTAAAATCACATCGTTACTAGTTCTGAGGAAGTCTGTATGCGCTTAACTTGTGTGTGTTCTCTTTTTTTGTGCAACACAAAATTAAAGATATTTTTACTCTTCGAGCTGTGCTGAAGTTTATCCAGCCCTGCACCAGTTTCCGTACTTTTGGTTCTACAGTTGTCCTTAGAGCCTTAAAGACGTTACAGTGGACTATTGAGGATAAGAAAGAAATTATATGTTGTTACTATTATGTAAAAAGGCCAGAATTTCCAGACAGAAGATATGCAAAAAGATTAAGAGAGAAACTAGAGGAAAGAAAAATACTCCAAGAAAATCTGTCAGAAGCTTCAAATAAAAATGTGTGTTCTTTAATACAGATTTGTGAGAAACATTATATAGACCAAGAAACCTTGAGCCTTTTGGAAGAGAAGGGACTGAGGAAGTGCGAAAATATAAAGAACAAAATCTAGACACTTTTGAAAAGGTATAAACAAAAAGAACTATGGACATGAGAAAGAAAGAGATCTAATATGGTGCAATATTTATGGAAAGGAGAAAGCTAAAATAATCAACACAAAAAAGGCAGCCCCAAAGATATTCGAAGAGAAATACAGGCAGCAGCATCCAGATATGGAAAAATTCACAATAAAAAAAAATAAGATTACAAATCTGTTCTATGCTCCCTCTTTGTGAAGTACAAGTTAAAAAAAATAGAAGATGAAGTTATGGGTTACTTTCCAAGTGAAGGATTTAGTCCAAAAGTCTCACAGGTTACATCACAGCATGATGGAACGAGTTCCCAAAGTAAGGAGAAACAGAATGAGCAGGAGACATCTAAGAATTATGTACATGGGAAGAAAGAGAGATTTAATATGGTGCAATATTTATGCAAAGGAGAAAGCAAAACTTTTAGTTATGTACTCACCATAACTTCAGATGTTTGGGATCCATCTCGCCTACATTCTGAATGATGGGTTCGGAGCCGATCCCTCGGCTCCGACTCGGCACGCTTATGCCAAAGAGCGAAGTCTCTTATTGGCTGAGCTTACTATATCCCAGGATGCACCACCAACAGTCCCCCAGATCTAGTTTGTCCGCATACATGCACACATGCATACCCTGCTTATATAACATCGTCAGATGAAACAAGATAAAAACAGTGGAGCTCAAAACCGTTCTATCTCTTCTGATCTGCAAGGCAGGTGAAAGAAGGGTGGGTATTAGGAATGTAGTAGATGGATCCCAAACATCTGAAGTTATGGTGAGTACATAACTAAAAGATGTTATGTGATCCTATCTCGCCTACATTCTGAATGATGGGACAGCGTCCCTAGCACCTGAATCCTGGGTGGCTCACTGGAAAACACTCCTGAGTACCGTGGAACCAAATGAAGCTCGTCCTTTAGATGCCACATCCAATTTGTAGTGGGAAATGAAAGTGTGCGGGTTGGACCAGGTAGCCGCAGCACAAATTTCCGAAATGGCGAGCTTAGAATGAAAAGCTATAGAAGTAGCCATAGCTCTGGTAGAATGAGCTTTGATAGATGATGCGAGTTGCTTATTTGAAGAAGAATAGGCCTGGGTTATGCAATCTCTGATCCATTTTGAGATTGTAGCTTTTGTGATGGTTTGGCCCAATTTATTATCTGAGAAGGACACAAACAACTGGTCTGACTTACGAAGTTGCTGGGTCCTGTCTAAATAGAAGCGTAATTGCCTGTGAACATCCAATTTATGGAGAGTGTATTCTGCCTCATTAGAGAATTTTGGAAAGAAAACTGGTAGTTCTAGCGATTGTTGAAGACAGAAACTAGAGCAGACCTTTGGGACAAAGGATGGATTAGGCCTAAGAGATACTCTATCTTTGTGAAAAATGAGATATGGTGGTTTAATAGACAGGGCTTGAAGCTCTGAGACTCTTCTTGCTGAAGTAATAGCCACTAAGAATGCCGTTTTCCATGACAGATATTTTAATTCAAGTAGCAGCCGGTTCAAAGGGGAGATGTTAATGCACGAGCACTAAATCAAGATCCCACGGGGTGCAGGATGAAATACTGGTGGTCTTAACAGACTCGCACCTTTAATGAATGTTTTGCATAGCCTGCTGCTCATCAAAGGAGGATCCGTGGATTCATGGAATTTAGAGATAGCAGCTAGTTGAACTTTAATAGTTGAGACAGAAGATCCCTGATTAAATAGGGATGTTAAGAATTTCAAAACCTCTGGTACAGGAGCAGTGATAGGGTCTAAGCCCTTGAGTTGAGCCCAGATAGCAAACCTCTTCCACTTACTGAGGTACAATTTGTTAGTGGTGGGTTTATGGGCCGAAGACAAAATGTGAACAACTTCCGGGTCTAGTGTGTGGCTCCTGACTAAGGTCGGAAGTGGAGGAGCCAAGCTGTCAATTTCAGAGATTGAAGGGACTGATGCCAATGTCCCGACTGATGGATTAACAAATCCGGGATCAGGTCTAAGGTCCACGGATCGTCCACCGCATGCTTTTTCAGGTAAGGAAACCATATTTGACGAGGCCAGTATGGGGCAATCAGAATCATTGAAGACCTTAGCTGAGAAGCTTTTTGAATGACTTTGGGAAGGAGTGGGATTGGAGGAAAAGCATAAAGCAACCCTGTTGGCCAGGGTTGAGCTAGAGCATCCATGGCCGGTACTTCCTGATGTGGAATCAAGGAGAAGAACCTTTGGCACTTGGTGTTTTGTGGAGTCGCAAATAGGTCGCAGCACGGCGTCCCCCATCTCTTGAAAACCTGGGCTGCTACTGTGTGGTTTAGAGACCATTCGTGAGGAGAGAATTGTCCTGCTTAATTTGTCCGCCAATACATTTGACTTTCCGGGATGTGGGTCGCTACCAAGAAGCGGTTGGTAGCTACAGCCCATTCCCACACTCTCATGGCCTCTCTGCAAAGGGGATGATCTGGTCCCTCCTTGTTTGTTCAGATACCAAACCACCGACATGTTGTCTGTGTGGATGGCGATGATACCCTGAGGAAGGAACTTGTGTAAGGCCTGTAGGGATAGAAGTACAGCCCTCATCTCCAACACGTTGATGTGGAGAAGAGCTTCGTCCGGAAGCCAGGAGCCCTGAACTAGCCTGCCCAGACAATGCCCCCCCCACCCTATCTGGGAGGCATCTGTCGTCAGGGTAACCGCTGGAGGGGGGAGAACAAAAGGTTTGCCCTGATCTAAGTTGGATGTCTGAAGCCACCAGCGCAGGTCCCTTTTGCATATTTCCGTAATCATGATGTGATGATTTGAGGGGGAGAGCTTGAAAGGACCATTGAGTTGATAATAGCCACTGAAGAATCCTCATGTGTAACCTTGCTAGAGGAACTAAAAGTACCGTGGCAGACATTGAGCCTAGAACCTGTAGGACCATCCTGGCTGGGGCTTTGGATCTCGAGATCAGAGCTTGAACTTGGCCCTGTAAGGTTCGGATCCTGTCGGCCGGAAGAAAGACACGCATCAATCTTGAGTCTATCTCTGCTCCTATAAACTTTATGTGCTGAGAGGGCAGCAAGACAGACTTTGACCAATTGAATGTAATCCCCAGGGAAACACCCAGGGAGACGGTGGCTTTGAGGTTGTCCATAAGTAGATGTCTGGTGGTGGCAGTCAGGAGCCAGTCGTCGAGATAGGGAAACACTTGGAATCCAAGGCTCCTCAGGTGAGCCATCACTACTGCCAAACACTTGGTGAACACCCTGGGGGCTGTGGTGAGACCAAAGGGCAGAGCACAAAATTGGTAATGACTGGCTCCCAGGCTGAAGCGCAGATACCTCCTGGACGCCTGAAGTATCGGTATGTGATAATAGGCGTCCTTGAGGTCTATGGAGCACATCCAAACATCCTTCTCCAACAACGGGAGAATGGATTGCAACGTGACCATTCGAATTTGGATTTCGTAGCGGATAGGTTCAGTCTGCTGAGATCCAATATTGGTCTCAGGTCCCCTGTCTTTTGGCACTAAAAGAACCTGGAGTAATTTCCTGATCCGATTTGGTCTGTGGGGACCGGTTGGATGACTCCTTTTGTAGCAGCTTTGAAGCTTCTGCGGCTGCTATTTCCCTTTGACTGGGTGGTGGGTCCGGGATTCTCTTGGATGGAGGGGGTGAGTATTTGAATGGGATGGTGTAACCTCCGGCAATTATCCGAAGCACCCATCTGTCCTGAGTGATTGACTCCCAGGCTTTTAGGTGCTTGGCAAAAGCGACACCCGACTGGCTCGAGCAGCACAGCCGGGCAATCCCTCATGTCGTGTGGGAGGCTGAAGAGCCACGAAAGGACTCGCGGTCTCCAGAATTGCGGGCCCTCTGCCGCCTCTGGGACGGCGTCTCCCTGAAAAATTTCCCCGCCCTCTGCCTCTGGACGGGGAATCTTCCTGCTGTTGGGAGAAAAACTTGCGAGATTTCCGGAACCACATTTTCCCCCTCCTTTGGCCTTGGGGTAAGGCCGAAGGGAGTGGAATAACGGCCCTCGGCAGATAACGTTTTCCCTCTTGCTCACAGCAGGTAAGGGTGTTTTTCACCTTGGGACCAAACAAAGAGGACCCATCAAAGGGAGCGTCGGCGAAGGAAGACTTGAAGGCCTCCATGAAACTGACACAAGCGGAGCCAGGCCTGTCTCGTAGAGCCACGCCTGTGCCTGCCGCTCTACCCGCCCTTGGCCGCATAGGATATGAGCCTCATGGACGAGTTAGCAATTGGCGTCAGGATAGCCAACTGAGAGCTAACGGACTGGGCTAGCTGCTCAGGTAGGTTACCGAGAGGAGTCTGACAACTCCTTGACCAGATCCCTCTGAAGCCTAGTAAAATGTGCCAAATAATTCAGAGACCTTAAGGTAAAGGCCGCTGAAGTCAGGGTGCGCTTCCGTACCTATCCATACTCCTAGACTCCTTATTAGGAGGATGGATGGACGTTGAAGCCTCTGCCACGTCCTGCTGTGTAGCAGATGCCACCACCATGGCATCTACAGCCACGCCTTTAGTAAGGAACTCCTTCTCGGGGAGCAGATAAGAATTTGTTCGACGAGAAGGGACTGGTTCCACAGTATCCGGTGTTCCCACGCCTCGACAAACTAAATCCAGAAGCTCGTCGAGGCGGAGACACCCAGGAGGCGGAGGGCTGAGCCCCAAAGGCCTTGAGGAGCACTGATTCGTCCGCAGAGGGGTTTGGACATCCAGCCGCCTCGTTGTTTGAGGATCTCCAAGATGTCTGCAAAGGAGACATCATCAGAGGACGACTTAGGGGACCCTCTGCATCATCCATATCCGTGTCCGATGTGATAGACTCGGGAGTCCACGTGCTTCCTCTTGCACGATCTCTTCCTTGGGGGTTCCTCTGGAGATGACTCGAAAACCCTCAGGAAGAGGGAACCCCAATGGGGTAACCTCAGGCCTCGGGGCTCCGCTGGCCACAGACAGGGAACTACCAAAGACCCAGTCTCCACGCCCAGGGAAGGTGCTGGTAAAACCGAGAGATGGCGAAGAGGATTTGGCCAAGGCACTCCTCATGGCTCTGAAAGCCGGACCTCCCGAATCCTGGGAGCGTCCAGTCTCCGGCCATGATAGTACGGAAGTCCCGCAGCCAAGCACCGAGGGAGGCTCGGAACCGAAAGCATCGGTCCCGAAACATCACCCTCGGGTCCAGCCGAAGAAGTCCGTGCGAACTCGGACCCGAGGGCCGGGTTGGAGTAACGGTGGGAGCCGACCCTGAGATCTGCACCGGCTCCAAGAGCACCTGCTACGGCGGAGCCGAAGCAGTCGGAGGAGGAATAGCAATGGGATGGGTCATGGCCATCGGCTCCGAAGCCAACTGGGTCGGAGCCGAAACAAATTTTTGGAAGACTGGGGACTGGAAAAGTCTTTGGAGCACCCTGTCTATATCAGAATCCGACATTCTCGAGACCGAGAGGAAACAGAGCGGGTTCGAGAAGACCTCTCCTCGGCCCCAAGGGACTAGGGGACCGGCTCGGCGACTCGATGAGAATCGGCGCCGAGGAAACACACACACCAGATTCCATCGGTGCCGAGGTAGACTTCGGCGCCGAGGAGGAAGTGTCTGAGCGGGTGACCCTTGTCGGCTCCGAGAGCAGTGGAGCCGACGAAGGTGACCCGCCTCTCGATGCCCCAGCAATCGGCTCCCGAGTCCGGAGTCGATGCTGGAGGCATCGAGGCAGACCGTTCCGACCTCGGCTCCGAAGTCTTTGGAGCCGAAGGAGAGGCCTGCCTAGGTCTCTTGGCAGTCGGATCCGACGGACTGGTCGGAGCCGAAGCCCTTTCTTTTGGCAGGAGTCGGAGGAAGACAAGGCTTCTTCAAAAGAGGGTTTAACCAACCCTTTAAGAATTAATTTATTTTTCCTCTCCTGGAGGACCCTAGAGGAAAAAGCGTGACATACGCTACATGACTCCTGCAAGTGCTTAGCCCCTAAACAATAAACACAAAGTAGATGGTCATCAGTAACAGACATCTTAAATGCACACTTAATACATTTTTTAAAGCCCGAAGGCCTAGGGGCTTGAGACATAATGTTAGC
This sequence comes from Protopterus annectens, assembly GCF_019279795.1. Lineage (NCBI taxonomy): Eukaryota > Metazoa > Chordata > Ceratodontiformes > Protopteridae > Protopterus > Protopterus annectens. The sequence goes on from NC_056751.1 coordinate 252,683,712, forward strand.
AATTCCTGACAGGAAATTTAACCACTGTAGAATCGGTTAGACAAAAAAAACCGAAGGCTTACAGAAACTATGTAAACACAACCTTAGATGTACAAACCGGGAACTTTAACACAGTAAAAAGTTCAATTATAGAGTTTAATCGAAAAGGCCCTGGATTGAAAGGGGCGCCAAAACAAACTCTACCCAATCACACACAATAAGTCCAATACTCAATCGAACACAGCAATAGCAAAAGCAATAGCCGTTAAAACGGCTTTTGTGAAATATAAGCACAAAAACTGACAGAAAAAGTAGTAATAAAAGCTACTCAGCCCAGCCAGCTCGAGACCACGTCCTTGCAGTTAAGCGGCAAACGAGATCTGGGGGACTGTTGGTGGTGCATCCTGGGATATAGTAAGCTCAGCCAATAAGAGACTTCGCTCTTTGGCATAAGCGTGCCGAGTCGGAGCCGAGGGATCGGCTCCGAACCCATCATTCAGAATGTAGGCGAGATAGGATCACATAACATCTAATCAATAAAAAAGAGCAACACCAAAGACATTTGAAGAGAAATACAGGCAAAGATATCCTGAAATGGAAGATTTCAAAATTCAAAAAATAAGAAAACAAATAGTTAACCTAGAAAAGAGAATTAGTAAAGGAAACCTTAAGGAAATAGAAACTGAGGTTAGGGATTACCTGTGAAGTGAAGGATTTAGTGTAGAAAATCTAACTCAGATAACATCACAGCAAGACAAAGCAATGGATCTCCAAATTAAGGAAAAACTAGTGGAGCGGGAAACATCTGATCAGTTGCCATATGAAGATATTTTGGAACCTTTCATAGGAAACCATTACAAACGTTCAGTTGGAGTTGCACAGCAACAGGAGGAATAGGAAACTGCGGCGACTCTGATGCAGTGGATGTTGTGGAGTGATAGGCCAGTGAGCTCTCATAAGAAGGAGCAATGGATGACAAAGGAAGATGCTCTGGAACTTTCTATACAATGCTCGCAGGAAATGGAGAACAAAGAATATGCCCTCAGTTAAAAGAAAATGATCTAAGAGAAGAGCTGCTTCATTTAATAGAAATGGACAGACATATTAAAATCATTGAAATAAAGACTATAGGCAGTCAATAAAACACAAAAAGTTAGATGTTTGATAAAACGAATGAGATTTGTGGGATATATCAGAAGTAAATAGGATCTATGACTGTGCGGCTAAATTAATAACAGATAAACCCAGGGATTCATGAAGCTTGCGCCAGGCGCCGGAGTAGCGTTAGTGATCTAGCACCAAATATGGCTGCCGAGCAATTCAGGTACGAGCAGTTTCCACACGCACTACCAGCATACATGTATGCTAATTACCCCATGCGCAGCAGTGTCTCATGCAAATGAAGGTATATAGCGATTCATGAAGTGGTGCAGGCGTAGCGTAAGCATGAAGAAATGTAAACCAAAAAAACGGTTTACATTTTGTGAAACATAAAATTGGAGCCATGAAAGTGGACCAAACTTACATATTATAATGTTAATATATGCCGATGGCTAAATATATAGCCAATGGCATAAAACAACATGCACAACATATAAAAAATAACATTTAATGTCATGGCAACACTAACGCAAAGTACAACCGCAGTGCATCTGTGCATAAACGGGATCACAAGGAAATATATTTAGATGCCATAAAACTACAATATAACACAATTCATGACATCCCCATAATAGTCAATGGCACGCATGCTACACCACAACCATGGCTAAGGGTCTGTGACAGTGTTCCGTGCGGTAACTAGGAATTAGTAGTCAATGCCATGCAAATGAGTCAAGTAATACTGAATCACAAACGCCCAGCTGGCATAAGAATGTACCACACGGCGTAGCGGTACAACACTGAGGAGTGGCCTGGAGGTAAACATGACATCAAGAGAGGGGTGCGCCACTGTAGCTGTAAGCATATTGGATCATTGCTAATCCAGGTTGCCTGTTGCTAAGCAAAGCCGCAGGATACGGGTGTGGAAGTAGCCATAGCCCTGCTTAGCTGACAGCACACAAGGTAACAAAAAGTTCATGTGAACGTGGATAAAAACACACACGAAACCCGGTAAACGACTGTGAGTGGTGCGCATCACAGCTGAAACAGGAAGGATACAGGAAGACAATAAGGAAATGCTGCACATGGTAATTTGAGTACAAATGAGTAACACCTAGGAAGTCACAGTGGGCCATAGACAATAGCTAACAAGGCTGCTAGCAGCTACCTGCAGAACAGGAAAGGGGAGGTGCCGTACAGCAAAGAAAAGAGAACTGTCACAGCAGAACAAAGCAAACTTGCAGTAGATCAGCTACATAACACATTTCCCAACACAATCTTGGGTTGTGAAAGTACAATAATACATTTACCCCTCTAAATTTGAAAGTATGCGCACTAAAATCCATAATGTGCTTGAATAAACCATTATTTGGTACCTTCCTTTTTATTTCTGACTTGTGCTCAATAATACGATCCTTTAATCTCCTCATCGTTTTGCCTATGTAAAATGCCGTACATACTGTACATGTTGCTAAATATACTAATTTTGTTGTATTACAATTCACTGAACAATTAAAAACAAATTTTTCTTTTGTTACTGGATGTTGAAAATCTTCATTCTTATCAAAAAAATATATACAGCAAGTACAATTAAAGCATTTACAAGTACCTTTTCTGCAATAGGATGTTACTTCTTTATTCTTAAAGTCTTTGTAACATAAAATTTGTTTTAATGTCTCCTCATTCCTAAAAGCAAACTTTGGTTTTATACCTAACAAATCTTTTATTTCTGGCATTGCTAATAAAATTATCCAATTTTTCTGTATAATATTGCATACTTCGTTTGTATTACCATTAAATGTGGTTACATACCTTACTATATTACTATTATTATTCTCATATGTATTCTGTGCTACTATTGATGTACTTCTACCAAAAATAGGTTTATATTTGTCTTTCCTACCTGAGATTACATCCTTAAATATGGTATTTATACTATGTATAGGATAACCATTCTCAATAATTCATCCTTCATCAAGTTAGCTTGATTTATAAAGTTATCTTCTTCAGTATTCAATTTACTAGCTCTTATTAGTTGTGATTTGAGGATGCCTTTAAACATATGCGGAGCGTGCATGCTATTTCTTTTCAAATACCTATCTGCATGCACTTCCTTCCTATAAATCATGGTTTCTATTTTATCCTGTTTCTTATATACAATCACATCCAAAAACACTATGTCCACAGGTGAAAAAAACATTTTAAACTTCAGAAAATTTGTAGTTGTGTTTAAGTATGCGACATAATTTGTCAAATCTATAGCAGTGCCATCCCAGACAAAAAAACAATCATCTACAAATCTGCAGTATGACTTTACATTACTACTAAGTGCATTGCAATCACTCAATATGTATTCCTTTTCCCACTGATAGAGCACTAAATTCGCAAATGTATTTGATGCTGGTGTACCCATGGCTACACCAGTAATTTGCCAGTACGGAATATTATCAAAGATAAACACATTTTTTGTCAAAACCACTTCTAGAAGCATACAGATATTCTCTACTTCTCTAGATTGTAAATCAGTTTCTGTGCAGAGAAACATTCTTATCGCTTCCACACCATAATCTATAGGAATAACCGTGAATAACGAAGTTATATCCAGTGTTACGAGCAAATAATCACTGTTACTCTCTTGCTCGTACCATTTAGAAAGCTTTTCCAAAAAATGTACAGTATCTTTTATAATACTAGTGCATTTTGTCAAATATTTAGATAATTTTAACTGCAAATACTTGGATATCGGTTCCGTTATCCATCCTTTGCCTTAGACTATAGGCCTCAAGGGTGGGTCTTCTAAAGATTTATGCATCTTAGGAAGTCCATATATTTGTGGTATCTTGGGACAGGGTACTGTAAAGTAATTAAACATGTCTGTTGATATTTCTTGGTTTAACTGCATATTATTGAGCACAAGTCAGAAATAAAAAGGAAGGTACCAAATAATGGTTTATTTAAGCACATTATGGATTTTAGTGTGCATACTTTCAAATTTAGAGGGGTAAATGCATTAACTACTAACCCAAGGGGTTGTGAAAGTACAAAACAAGAAAGCCGGCACCTGGATGTATGCCTGACAATGGGAGGGGAATCGGGTTGAAAATTGAAGTAAAAGGCAATAGATGAATCACGGCAGCCAAGCGCAAGTCAACACCAAAGGCCCCACAATAGCAGTACCTGCTGTAAAACCAATAATTAAGATACCCTGCAGCTGGAATAACACAAACACACCCAATTACACCAGCATCATCCATTGCACAATAGTATAAGGTGTGAAAGCCCCACAGACAAACTTGTGCATTCCCAGACACTCTGCACTACTGATGTATACAGACGGGGAACTTTTAATATGTACATGTTAGGGGCTGCCATAGCTTTGATTCACCAGCATTTGTTGGAGACTGACGGTGGTGTGGAGGATGATGCAGACAACCATCTCAGGCACTGGAGGAGGAGAAGAGTGTTCAGACCCAGGGTAACCTACCAGGGACTACATGATCTAGAGATAGTAGAGCGTTACAGGGTGGAAAGGGACATCATACAGCAACTTCTTGAGCTGTGCCGGCCACGCCTCAGAGCCAGGATTAACAGAGGGGAACCCATCCCAGTGGACATGAAGGTATGTGCAAGCTTGAGAATACTAGCTACAGGTACCTTCCAAAGGCCAACTGGGGATATCATGGGGATCTCACAGGCATCAGCATCCAGGGTACTCCAGCAATTCCTGGATGCCATGTTACCACATGCCAATGAGCACATATACTTCCCCCGAACGCAGGAGGAGTTGGCCAGCAATATGCATCTCTTCCACTGTGTGGCAGACTACCTGGAGGTACTGGTTGCAATAGACTGCATGCACATACACATCAAGTCACCACCCGGTGAGCAGGGTAGGCGCTACATAAACTGCAAGGGATACCCCTCCATCAACTGCCAGGTCGTGTGCAATGCCCAGGGCATTATCATGGATGTGTGTGCTGGCAGCCCTGGAAGCCATCATGACTCCCACATCTGGCATGTCTCACAGCTGTATCAGATATTTGCCAGGGGGGGGACATCACATATGACCACTAGGTGGGGGATGATGGCTATGCACTGGAACCGTGGATGATGACTCCCATCAGAAATGCACACACAGCCACGCAAGAACGCCATAATGAGGCACACGCAGAAACCATAATCATCATAGAGCGCGTGTTTGTGATGCTGAAATCATGGTTCCATTGCCTGGACATATCTGGTGGAGCCTTGCAGTACTCTCCAGGCACGTGTGCCCACATCTTCACAGTATGTGCCATGCTACACAATAGGATCCTGCAGAAACAGTTGCAGCAGGGACAGAATGGTGAAGGACCTCACAGCCCACCACCATTGCCAAGGGATCCACAGGCACAGAGGGACTAAGACCACGAACACCCTGTGCTAGCCCCAGTAGGCAGACGGAGGTGTGCCCAGTATGCCCATGCCTTGGCAAAGAGGGAGTGTATAGCACACACACTGACAGTGTAGGCACTCATGGACTGACACCCTTCTCCACCTGCACACACAACAAACATGGATGGCACACACACACACACGACTACCTGTAAATTGTCATGTATAGGTAGTCTACTGTGTGCATCCTACATACGTAGTCCACAACTATTTTACACACAACCGCCATTGGCAAAAGGTAAGTCAATACTTGAACAGTAAATTAAGCTATCAGCATGTGTCCATACTGTATGTAGAGGTTCATACATACATAGGTAGGTATATGCCCAACTGCCGAGGCCACTCATAAGCATAGGCAAAAAGTGTCTGCTGTCGCCACCCCATCGATTAACTAACTGTCCCTCTGTGGAGCAGAGCCAATTGCGGGATCCCTGGGGTGTATCCACTGTTCCCCACCTACTCTGCAAGGATTCCCTGGAGTGTTAGTGAGGGGTTTTGTATAATGTAATCACGGATGTAGTTCCAAATAATGGGGAGTATCCCTGACAGGAATCTTCTCAGATGTTTACATACTACATAGTATACCTTAAATACAGCTTGCATATATAGGTAGTTCTCCACAGAATAATAAACATGTGGAACACACAACCGCTGAAATGTGCGTTAATCACCCTTGCACTACCAGTGCCTGCTCTGAGAGGTAAGACATCACTGCCAGGATTAGAACATGTAACCATGTACACAATCTTCACAATAACATGCCACTAAGCTACCTGAGATGTACTAATGGCAATCATGTATACTGACAGGATAAAACACAAAAGGTAGGAATGTGTTGAAATAGTACAAACCGGCATGTACCCAATGAAAGGTGTGTGTGCATATGTATATATATATATATATATATATATATACACACACACACACATACATATACATACATACACACACACACACACACACACACACACACACACACACACACACACACACACACACACACACACACACACACACACACACACACAATCATATATACAGAGAGAGGGAGGGAGAGAGAGAGAGAGATATATGTCGATATATGGGGATATACATATATATGTAGATATATAGACAGGTTAACAACATCTACATAACCATGGAGGTACATATAAATGGGATACCTACCACATACAGACGCGCGTAATCCTGAGGCTTAAGGTCCGAAAGAACACAGTACCGAAACACCAGATGTGCGAGGTGTAAAATCACGATGTTAAGGGACAGTTAGTCAGTGCTTCTGGTGTTGCGGTTCAGGTAGGTTACTGTGTGTAAGTGTGTTTCTTAGGGCTGTAATGTGTGTAAATGTGTCTTCTGGGTGTGGTGCGTGTTCTTGGGGCACTGTAATGTATGGGTTAGCTTTGTGCGTCTGACTGCGCGATCCAGGAGGTAAAATATTAAAGTGGGGGGGTGTGGGAGGCGCACACACCTACATGGGGGGGTTGTAGGGGGGCTTGGCCACCTGCTCATACGTAGTGTAGGATGGTTTGTTTGGATGTGGTGGGTAGCAGTGTGTCTGTGTGTACGTGTGTGTGTTCCATGTTAGTGTTACTTTCGCTAGTTACTGTTTCCGTCGGTAATCTGAGGTATGGGAGTGTGCGTCGGAACTGTGTGGTTTTGGGATTCCATAGGTATCCCGTATACAGCAGTTGAAGTGTTCATATATGTGTATAACATGGACCACAGCAATCACACATTCCGTCACTACCAACCTTTATGAACAAAGGATATGGAGAGTACACTATTACAAATATGCGCTATGGACATGAGTCAATTATACTGTTACCACCGGTCCCACTATGCGAGGGACAGTCCCTCTTTGGGCAGTTGTGTCCTGACCAAATATATTAAACGTGTCAAATGTCCTGGTATTGTAGGACATAATTATGTCCCATATGTAATGTAATAGTTGCATACAATGGTTCTTTCTGTATCTAAAATACCTACATGTTACAAGAAACAGAATAATCAACTAAACTGCTACAAGAATAAGCTTATATTTAGGCAAGAAAGGAAAGTTCTATCCCTTGTACTGACCGTGGGTTTGTGCCAGCCTGTAAATTCTGATGTGTGTCCCGAAAATGTCCCACTATGGCCATATGAAAAGGTGGCAACCCTAGCCAAAGAGGGTCAGTCACCAACACAACTACAATGACTGCAAATACCTATGACAGAAATACACAGCTTTCATGTATCAACACTTTATTACATTCTGATGGATTTCCGAAGGGATTCAAGGACTAACATCACCTGCATGCTATACAGGAACCACATAACAGCCCCTTAATGAATCAGCCTGCAATTACCATAGTATTAGTCCACTAAAGGATAGGTGTTCAAATAGGGAAGGAACCCTCACGCACATATCGATTATGTATAAAAGCAGTTCCTACACACCTGCATCTGCTATGCACACCCACCAACATCACCCCCACACACAAACAAATTACAATACAAACTGTAATAACATCACAAATCATTCACTCGTATGACATCTGCAGAAGCCTTAACATGCCTTGTCAGAGACACACTAACCTAGCCCTATGTGAAATAGTTGCCGTTATACAATGGAACAGCTGCTGATGTTACAGGGTTTGTTTGCATGAATTCCATTTCAGAAGGTTGTGTGTACACCGGGATGTGTTAGCAATTACTGAGTAACAGCACAGTATGCTATACTTGTACACCAAATCAAGGATGTCTGGTGAGCACACTGTAAACCACATAACAGTTCATGCATAGCCATACATCCTTGAGCTGCCCAAACATCCTTGCCAGACTTAAACATCTGCAGAAGTATCAGGTACAAACAAACCCTGCATAAGTAGCAATGTTCTGAAATATAACAGCTGCACTCACATGTAGAACAAAATCGTCTAGCCATTACACATAATTCACAGGAGTCATGAAGTTAATACATCTCTGTCTGTCTCCATATAGCTGTTGAAATATATCAGAAACAACACATCCAGGCCGTCTTCCTCGAAAGTACGGCAAACGGACAACACCCAAAAGGAGTACTCAGTTATACACCACTGCTGCCATGGAATCGGCTAATGGAGTGGCTGCATAGCTGATGTGCATCTAATTAACTACTTTGGAACACCAATTGGTGGCCAGGATACCACATGTTACCGATATTTAACTAGAAAAGGATGGGTTATCACACATTCAAACTATCCATATATACCAGCAGAACGTTACAAAGAAGATTGAAACACAAACTGAAAAGGATTGAATCAACAGTTAACGACATCTCGGGTTACTAATAAGGTATGTAGAACAGTCAGTATGTCTGTGTATTTAGTACCTTTTCTGTAGTATTTAAAGTGCACGCAATCCATATAGTGGAAATAGTTATCTTGTAGTGATGTATTGTTGAGCATAGTAACGCTTGTAGTATTTGTGTGTACTGCTGTAGGTCACAAGGCAAACACCGCATACACCACAAGGGCTTTGAACAGAAATATTCCTCACCAGCCGCTGTCAGTGGTAGGGCTGGTCCAACAAGTACGTGCTATAACAGGGGATAGTATATGTTGATTTATTGTAACGGTTGCCATATGTATGGGTGTATTACTGAGAATAACATGTCGAAGGTTGGGCCACTGTGCAATTATGATTTGCATTGTGGGATATTGTGCCAATAACTGTGTAATGTACAGCATTGTAGGCAGATATGTATTAAAAGTTACATAGCATTACTGTTATGTTAGGCAAACATTAGTTATGCTATTGGCATTTACAATACACAATAACAGGATACACATGTCTTTCAGTCACCCGACAGTTTATCAGCATGATAGCAAAGTAAAATGGAAGAGCTAGTTAACTATCCATGCACATAATACATGTAATATGTGCAAAGGTAGGTACTAGGCTATCTTACCAAGGATATTTATAAGCCTAGCTAGAGAGTGTGTTGGCTTTTGCCACCCCCATAGGTTAGTTCCCTGTGCCTCTGAACGGCAGATCCATTAGTTCCCTGTGCCTCTGTCCAGCAGAGCCACTGCAGTGATCCCTGGAGTACATGTCTGTCTCCCATCCACATGTCAAGGTTTCCCTTGAAGAGAGTTAGTGAGGGGCCCTGCCTGATGTACATTGGAATCATATTCCAAAGCATGGGGAGTGTCTAAGTCAGGAATCTATCTGTCCAGCACATCCTAGTCATCGTTGTGGTTAGGTGTATATCCCTAGAGCATGTGTCTCTCAGGGGCCACTGTTTAGGTGGAGCATATCCAGCAATACTGGGTTGGACATGGGCCTTGTATGTCAAGCAGAGATCACCTGTGAGTATGTGGTATGCAGAGTACAGCTGGAGTTTCTTAGGTTGGGCTGCATAGGTCATCAGTTTAAGGTCAGTAATCCTTGGTGTGGTACTGTTGTGGTCTTCCAAGCTGTTGCAGTTGTCTTGTAAGGTATATCCCAAATGGGGTGTTGTATCCTTTAACGGGTCTAAAAAGTCACGAGTAGAGAGTCACAATGGCCTCCTTAGATCTGGATGCGAACCCATTAGAGATTAGGGGGGCCATGTATAAGGATATTCTAACCACCTTGTCATTATGGCCATCAAAGGAGAGATTGCTATATACTGGGGTTCCTGGATCCCTTATTACCTTTTCTGTATGTAGGGGACTAGCACCTATGTGGTAGTCTGCGGGTAATTAGTTATATCCAAAGGGGATGACTATGCACTTTTAGGCATTCAGCTTGACGCCATGATATTGACACCAGGTATCCGTCTCAGTGCAACCCTTCCAGAGGTTGTCTGTAACAGCTGCGGAAACAATTATGTCCCCTAGTTTGCAGTCGTCTGCAAACCTTTTCAGCCAAAGCCCTCCTGTGCTTGTCTGTACGTCAGAGAATTATATACCGAACATGAGGGGTCCTAGGACTGAGCCCTGGGGGATGCCACTTGTAACTGATATACAGTCAGACCTAGGGTATGCAACTCCCACTGTGTGGGTTCTGTCCGTGAGCCACTTTGCAAACCATCACATGATGTAGGGGTTAATGTTCAGGCGGATGGGAATGTTGATAATACCAGAGGAAGGAATGGTGTTGAAAGCCTATGAGAGATCTAGGTAAGCTGTGTGGACCTCCTTACCCTCATCTAATGCCTTGGTAACTGTCTCTAAGAAGTCCACCAGGTTTAGACATGGTCTGTCCTTAATGCCAAACTGGGAAAGGTCAAAGGTTTGGAGGTACCTAATGCCTCTGTGACAGAGATCCATGATGTGCTCCATAGCCTTGCAGACCAGGCTAGTCAGGCCTATAGGGCAATACGTCCCATGGTCCATTGCAGCTCCACCTTTGTGGAGTGGGATAACTGTTGCTGTGCGCCATTCAGGGGGTATTAAGCCCGATGCGAGGCTATTATTAAACATGGTGCGTAAGTGGGGAGCCAGTACATTCTGAAGTTCGTGTAAAACGCAGCCTGGGATGTTGTCTGGTCCAATGGATGCTGTGATATTGGCTTTAGAGTGTGCAGCTTTGAGAGGGAGTGGGGAAAGGTAGCACTGAACCTATCTGCCAGGATGTTGCCAATATCAGTTGGTTCTGTAATGTTCATGCCTTTGTGCTGTAACTCAGAGCAGATCTGGTTGTTGACATCGAGATATGTGACACAGCTATAAAATGCTTTGTGGTTGTTGTTGGAATTAGTGGCGGTTTTGTTTTTGTAGCTAGCTTTGGAGGATCTTGTAAGGGATCTCACCTTCTTACTGAGGCTGACCAGGGAGCTCCCCCACGCATGGGATTGTACTCTCATTTGCAACAGTGTCTTCCTCCTGTAGTACAGTTTGTTTATGGCAGGGGACCACCAGATTGGTTTCCTTAATTTGGAGTATAGCATCTTGGTTCTGTTTGGGATAGCACAATCCATGCACTCATGTAAGTGCTTATAGAGTGCATTTGTGTAGGATTCAGCAGATGTAACAGTATTGTCCATCTGCATGGGTGTCATGACGTTCACCATGTCTGTCTTAAGAAGCATGAAGTTGGCTATGTAAAGATATTATACTGTGGTTCCCTTAATGGGTGGTGGGGGTGAGATGTGGATATCAACGGTGTTCAGCTCATGGTCGGATCGGACCAACAAGGAGTTGACTTCACATGTGGAGCACCGGTCACTCATGTTGGTAATGCCTAGGTCTAGGATACTGTTGCCCCTGGTGGGTGTGGATATGTTGATTCAGGGCATTCGTGTTTATGAATTCCAGAAAGCGTTGAGCTAATGAGTTGGTACACGAGTAGTTTTCCCAGTTAATGGTGGGGTAGATTCAGTGAGACTATGTGATGATTGTGGTGTGATGCGAATGTTTACCTTCTCCACATGACTGTCAGGGTCAGGCTTGGTTGGAGAGAGCTTTAACTCCAGTTTGGCTAGATGAGTGCATCTCTCACAGGCTGTAGTGTTGGGTGGTTGGCGGAGAGGCTTGTCTGTGTACATGAGGCAATGTGTACATTGCCTCAAGATGTCCAGATTCATCAGATAGACAGGTGAGAACACTGGCAGTTGACTCTTGGACATGCCTGAATATAGAACTACTTTCCCCTAGATAAGTGAGGAAAGTGAGTACAAGAGCTATTTTACTCTAAGCAAGTGAGAAAAGTATATACAAAACCTGTTTACCTCTAGGTAATGAGGAAGATTGAGTGCTATAGTACTTATTAGCTTACGTAGTGCTTACAAGTTCTGAACAAGTGCTGAGCATGAATAAACAATCCAGATAGGGTCTTGGATAACAACCCCCCCCCCCCAAACAGGTACACAAGCATATATCCATGTGCACCACAGCTCCATGTCAGGCTGTGTACACTCCATGTCAACTATGCAGGTACAAGCTGCACTCAGGCTGCATGGGACCTGTCCACATCATAAGTTGTATCATACACATATGGCAAAACAAGATGCTCTCCACGTACACATCATGTAAAACACAGCTCCATGTCAGGCTGTGTACACACTGAATGGTGCACTCCAACAGGTATCACAACCCACAAAGGGGGAGACACCACTGATAATGGGAAGTACTGCACTACTACCCTGCTGAGTCTGGTCTGGAAAGCCTTGAACCTTGATTAAATAACTGACGTCAGCAGTACAGATGTAGATAACAGTAAGGTTGATGTCACACTGCATATCATAACCCATACTGTGTACCACCTACACTCGGTACACTAGATGTACAGTCCTATGTTACAGGAGTGTTTTGCAACGGGACTGCTGTCAGAACCAACACTACAGAAGGTGTCTGAATAATACATGCTCATCACACCAGTGGCAGCTACAGTACGTCAGGGTTAATGAATTTTATTCCCCCTCATTGTAGTCCATACCTCACAGACAAACAGAAGGCATCTGCCTATTGAAGTATGCGAATGACTATGACCTAGGAGCAATAGCAGACTCAGGAGTGTTGTGGACAACATACAGAAGGCTCTTTGTGGGTGAGGTGTGTGTGACATATGGCCACAATCTGACAGCTACATATTGCATTGTCACCCCTATGTTAATAATCCTGTACCCATGAACTACCACCTAGGCAGTGGTCAACATAATGGATACTTGTGTAAGGGATGCAACTGGGCAGTTGTCTTTCCTGTGATAGCTACGTCACCACACCTGTCAGGTAGTCATATGTGGCAAACCTAATAATGACAGGGTGCCATCCATGAATTTAGAGATCATTGTCTAGCCATACACAACACTCAAGTGACCCATATCAGATCACATATTTCCTTTAAGGGGTATTGGCCATGTGCAGATGGCCTACACCAGTCTTCCCATTCCCCATCTCCACTATGTAGCATGATGCATACCCTGAATAAATCCATGTCCAACTCAGTGATGTTGGACATACTACATGTACACATCCTGATCTTGAACACATACTTCATGGACATCCACCTTCCACATGCTGGACAGATCCTTGTCCCATACACTTTAAATAGTCCTGCCATACTATGCATTCCTGTCCATCAAAGCTGCACATCGCTCCCATCTCAGACATGGTGTGAGGACAGCATGGTAAATGTATCACTAACCCTGTGGATCAGTAATGTGGCACTGCTCCACCTGGCCCCACAGACCCGCCTGTCGGCTACTGACAGGTTCATACATGGCCCATGGCAAATATAGCCCACTAGTTGACTTTGACTGTACATGCTATAGTTGATATTCATCCCTGCAAATACCATTAAAAAACTCCAGCTATACTCTGTCGCATATCGTCTACTCAGAGGCGATCTCTGCTTAACATACAAGGCCATGTCAAACCCAGAGCTGTTGGACATGCTACACTTAAAGAAATCCCAATCCCCAGAGCCACATGCTCCAGGGATCTAAACCTTGTCATCACAATAAACAAAACATGCTGGAGGGATAGGTTCCAGACCCAGAGACTCCCCAGACTCTGGAATAGATTGCCCATACATGTCAAGCAGAGTGCCTCTTTGGCCCTCTTCAAAAGGAACCTTGACGATTGGATGGGAGAAAGGAAATTCACCCCAGGGTACACGTCAGTCACCCTGCTAGACAGGGGTCCAGGGAAGCAAATAGTGTGGGAAGAAATAGCAGGGAATTGTTATGGCTAGGCTTGTATAGGCCCTAGGGCTGATAGCCTAGTACCAACCTGTGAACCATCTGGCTAGCCAGTGTCCCATGTGTATCACATGTGCAACACAGGTGATACATGGTAGGATGCTGAATTGCTGTACAGTGCCGTGTAGATGTATATGACAGAACACATACATGTAAAACCTTATGTGAGCAAGTCTGCAGGGTCACAGGTCATGTCTGTTAAGGCAGTGTAAGTCCTTATATGTGACATATACACAGCATCAAGGTCGACTGCATTAATGTGGACACATCCAGCCATGTGCTGATAGGTAGGAACACCAGTACAGGCAAACACACATGCCCACATCAAGACAGCATCCACACAGAGTATGAGCAATGTAATCAGGTGACACACACACATATATGATGATAATATCCACTCACCATTGAGTGTCACATGTGTGTGACACAAACACATCAGTGTCATGTAGGTTTGCAAATACAACTATTTAAACGTAATAAATGCGATACACATGTATATTCAGCTGTAGCTCTGTATGTCTCTGAGTTACTGTTACCTGTCTCCATCATTATGTCTTCCAGGTATGCCGCGTGCAAGGGTACCCTCTTTTACACGCTTGGAGGATGAGTCCTTCATCTCATACCTACTTGACAATCATGATATCCTGTTCAGCCATGTGCCACAGGATGCACAGCAGCGGGATGCACTGTGGATGGAACTTCGCACGAGGGTTAATGATGTGGGTGGCCACAACCGCACATACCAGCAGGTGATCAGACACTGTACAGACCTTATTAGACGGGCGAAACATGTAAATGCAATCACCAGGGAACAAGGTGCAACAGGTGGTGGATCTTCAACCCAGCCCCCACTCACACGTACCGAGCAGCTACTGGCCAACCTGGGGACACCTGCAGAACCACATCCACAAGCCTTAGCCGATATTGTGAAGGTGGGGTGTCTCTCAACCACTGAGCCTGGAGTTGCCTGGTAAGTCAGTACTGCACCTATAACATCTATATTCCATAAAGTTGCATGTGTCATTGTACAATATGTAATGTAACATCATATGCAAGGCATGTATACACACATGCCGCATACTACAGTATGCTACTCTGTGTATGCACACACCATAGTATAGTCTAATGTACTGTTGTATGTGTTATGCACATTGCACCCTGTAGCCATTATACAGACGTGGATAATGCTCATACTGCTGTGTTACTCCTATTTAGGTACCTCTGGCGTTCCGCTGTGACAGCAACCTGTTGCAGGTGAGGCTGTTATTATTTATCAGGAATCGTAATGCACAGATCTATCTGCCATGTGGCCATTTACAACATGTACACATAATGTATGGTCCTGTCACAATATACAGGTCAGACCTGAAATGCATCACAATGCCTACCCATGTGCAACACTTGCAAACTATGTGAATCATCTCACCAACATGAATCCTCACAAACTGTCATTGCCAGATGTGTGGACAGCTGTGCATACAATGGTGGAGGTGCTGTTCACTGTAGGGACATGTACTACAGATCAGAACTACACATGTGGGGAATACAAACAGTACTACACAGTGGGCTGGAGTATGGCCAGCCCACAGGATTCACTGGTGTGGATCATAGCCCTGCTATGAATGTCACACAATGTGATATGCTATCTTGACATGTCCATGACATCTAGTGGCCTGGCTGCAACACTGCCTACCTAACCTGAAAACATATCCCACATACCGCCCTTTGTCTGCATAACCCTGTCATCAGTGGAGCATATGATATCTATGGGTGTATGCCATATGGGACAACACAGACATGTGAAATAGATGCCCGTCACAATAATTTGGCCAACACATGTACACACGTGGCCATGGAGGATGGCCAGAGACATGGAGCAACATACACAGTAGACGTGATGTCCTTGTGTGTACACCCTGTCATACAATGGCTACCATGGTCCAACTACGGCCTTTGTGTAATGGTTATATTGCAGATGTGGAACACCACACATCCTACAGGCCTGTGCACATCTTGTGTAGACGTAACATCAATCCACCACATAAGATGTGTTGAACATCTTGAGGGTGTCACGACATGACAGCAGTCACATGTACAGTATCCATATCAGCCCGCAGATACAGTACATTCCCCTTGCTGGTGTCGGACATCAATGTCATACTTGCTCCTCATGTGTGTATGTGTGTGTGGTACACAGATGTCATGTGGGACATGGTGTACCGACGTGTTCGCCATGTCTGGCCATAGTTGCCAGGCAACAGCAATATGGTTGCAGATGTGCAGGGGTGTCATCCTTATACCCATCAATGACTTATGTCACAACTTCCACATCATGGTTTAGTGTGTATACACCTCAGTGACGTGGGTCACATTCCACAGTGTATATGTACTGCATCTGAAGACAGTCATGGCTATGAACTGTGTCTGTAACTCACACTGTATAGCAATAGAGATGCCTCATGATTCCCTGCAATGGCCATGCACATCAGTTAAATATGCAGTATATCTGTAGGGCGGACAGACAACACTGCATTGGGACACCATTGCCCCACTGTATATTTCACAGGACACCATTGTGTTAAACATGTATGCATGTCATTGCACACGTCAAGGTCATATACCACACATCAGGCAGGTGTACTGTTAACCTGTGCTGGTCTACATGGTGTAACACAGGGATGTATGCTAACTACTACTATGATGGTGTAATTTGCATGCCATCTGCTATGACACATACATGCTGTTGTGTGCAACCCATGGATGTATAACTACCACTATTACTGTCTGTGCTGCATGCAGTCTGCTGTATCACATGCATGTTGCATGCCTTCTTAGGTTGGTACTAGGCTATCAGCCCTAGCGCCTATACAAGCCTAGCCATAACAATTCCCTGGCTATTTCTTCCCACATTATTTACTTTCCTGGACCCCTGTCTAGCAGGGCGACTGACGTGATCCCTGGGGTGAATTGAATTTTCTCCCATCCAATCGTCAAGGTTCCTCTTGAAGAGGTCCAAAGAGGCACTCTGCTTGACATGTATGGGCAATCTATTCCAGAGTCTGGGGAGTCTCTGTCATATCACATGCGTGTGTGTCTGTGTTTGTCTGTTGTACAGACTGTAATGTACAGTTCTTGTCTGCCCTCACAGGTGATGTAGGCGCATTGCCCTCCTGCGGTACATCTGATGTTAGTGTCCCCACAGAATCTAGCAGTGATGATGAACGTATGATTGAGTCGCAGGAAGAGTTGTCAGGGGCTGAAACTGTGCCATTGGTTGCCATTCCAGCTATATCCCCCTCATCCCCGCACACAGATCCCATGCCTGCACATGCCCCATCATCAGTGGCCATAGAGGAAGGACAGTTGGCGCGTGGTAGCTTGGAACAGGAAAGTGTGGGGGCTATGGAAGGTTTGCCTGCACACCATGGTGTCAGCCAACTGACTGGTGGTGTCCCACACAGGCACGTGGCCAGTGCTGCTTGTAGGAGGACCTCTGGCCAACATGCTGCTGCAAGACAGAGCTCAGCAGCTGGTGTCACCAGACGCATGTTTCAGGCTGTAATGGAGGCACAGGCACGTGCTGAACGGCACAACAGAGAAGATCAGAGGCTACAGAGGGCTGCTGTCGTTCTTTAAACAACATCCAGGCAATGGCAAATGCTCAACAGCAGATTGCTGATGCTTTGGATAGACGGTTGGGTGACATGGTTGGAGTCCTTGACCGTGGCATGACAATCCGCGAGCGTGAGCTGCCTGTGTTGGAACATCTGGTAGGAGTAAGGCATTGGGCATGTGGACGTAGACCTGCTACATCACCTGTTTCACGTCTACGTGTACGAGCTACCTCACATGTCCGCTCTCATAGTGGCAGTTGAAGCAGCAGTGCATCTGGTGCTGTGCTGTCCACACCACGACACAGCCTGGGATGGTCCCAACAGGGACACAGTTCCAGTGGACAAGTGACATCAGACAGTACCCAATCTGCACCTCTGCCTGGTAGTGCCCATGCAACTTCTGGCAGGCACAGGTCACATGTCCGTGGCCGGACACCGTGAACTGTAAAACCTCGCCTGGATAGTCTGCAGCTGTCAATAATACCCTTGTGTAGGCCAGACACATGGCATAACTGTGTGCATACATACACGCACACACTGGAAACGTATGTAGGGCACCGTAACACACATACATAACATCCACACACGCCCAATTAGAACAAAGGCCCTAACCCACACACATGATGTCATCCAATGGTGCAGCCTAGGCCTCTGGCAAACATTATCACCCTGTGCATATGATGATGCTTGTGCCTCATCCCTGACATCCAAACCATCGGTGCAGGGACAGGTTCATATGGTCTGATGCACAGGGTGAACAGACTAGGAAGATAAGTGTAGTTTACAATTGTTGAGTACTGTTGACAGGCAGCAGAAATACCACATACTACAGGTTTACAATGCATTTCATACTGTTAACAGTATGTGTCTTGTGTAACAACAGTAACTGCATGTTGGTCATGATTTTCTGCCGTCCTCCTCCAGGTCTAATTGCACGTGCTGGTGGATGTCAGTGTTTGCAGTTAGTGTCTCATATGTCAATGTGGACTACTCACAGGTATGTATAAATATACCAGCATGCACCGTGTAGCTGCCACATACCAGTCAGAATATCTCACCTTACAAACATGTCTACTGATCCAAGAGCATGATAGCTGTGTATTAAGCTACTGTGGCTACACACGTGACATCCATAAAGGGTGACATCACAGGTACATTTACATGGAGTGGTGAGGTAAGAGAGTGGTCTAGCTGATTACAAGGGTAGAGGCTAGTGGGAAGTGTGATGCTTCATTGGGAATCAGTAATACACGTTCCCATGACAGGATGCCAACACACAACTGCACCCACACACTCAGGTATTGACACACATGTATTCAGTGACACAGTAACACAGTAACACACCCACGCACTCATGGATTCACTGACACAGTAACACACACATTTGCTACTAGTGAGGTGAGGACCCCTGCCTATGTGCAAATCATCATTACAGTACTGTGCACCTACATGATGCGCCACAGAGAATACATATGTACAGGTAGTCAGTATGGCCTAAGATCGGGGACATCAACACGGATAGTAGAATGCATTGCCTGGATGGGGGGAGGGGTCTTATCAGTTCAGTATGGTAACATACATCCTCACCCCAGAGACCAGACAGACCTACATACACACACTGTGGCATTCAGTATTGAATACACCTATGTCACACACATACAGATACTTCATGTGTGAGATACATGCCCCTGCCTATGTCCTGCTTTCTACATTGCAGTCTGTAGAAATGTGTACACTAGTGTACAGGAGAGTGAGTAACAACTGAGATGTATTCCCCACCATACCTGACATATATGGACACACCTGCAACTACACATGCCAGTACTGTGAATCTCAGACCTGCCTAGCTCATGATATGTATGACAGATGTACAGCAATATTGCACGCGTTACAAACTGTACTGACGCTTCCTGTGGCAGCAGTGCTGATATATGCACATGGGACGTCTTAACTATTAACAGGTGTCAAGTGATTTACCTTCGCTGTCACCCTGACCGCTGTCTTAGTTGTGTGTTATGTCCTTCAATTAACAAAACCATTGCTTACCGGTTACACAGGTTATTGCAGGACCGCTTGTGACACACATGTGAGCTGTCCACAGCAAACATCCATCTGCAAAGATGCCCCACCACTTAGTTATTTCCACACATCTGTCTATACCTGACGTACATCTTTCTGTACATTCCGCATATCACCATATACAGTAGGCAATGTTGAGGCTGCTTTGCAACTGCATGATGTACTAGGATACACAACACCTGCATACTTCAGCAACTGCACACGCATGTTATCTGAATGCACAACACTACCTGTATAGGTGTGCAGATCCTACAATCCTGACATTTGGGCATGTTTGTAGGCATTGCAACTGGTGGACATGTGTAATGACATACATGACACATGGACTGTTGTATGATATGATGGGAGTAATGGGTGACCGGTACAGAGGGAATATTACCTCTGACAACATTTATATCACACTTTATGTACTGTTAGCATTCAGCAGCCATGGACCTACATTCCATGTGCATGTGTGTAATGGCTATAGACACCTGTTTGTACAAAGGACAACAGCAGCTATGCTATTTACATGTATGTTTTGTGTGTGTGTGTGTGTGTGTGTGTGTGTGTGTGTGTGTGTGTGTCATGTACGTACCCAGGCCAGGTACATGTATGTCATATCCATATATAAGGGTGTGTTCTGGTGTACAGCAACAGTCATCTGCTAATGATGGAAAGTACCAAGGGCCCCTGTATGTGTACAGCTGACCTGGTTAGAGACAGTGGTATCACTGCATTGCGTAACACATGATGCAACTATGTCAGTACATGGGTAATTTCTACAGTTGATGTAGAGCTTGGTACAGTTCACAGGTCAAGGGTCACATGGTGGTGTACTTGTGTCCTACAACATGTATGGATGTGTGTTGGTGGTCCGAGGGCATGGTGGTGTCTGAGGTTTACATCCTAGAATGCAGCATGTGACATTGTGTCCTGCACATGACTCATCTGTGATGCCTTTCATGGGGGGACCGGTCAGTACATGTGAGAGTGGCCTTTATGTATGTGGGGACACCACCTGGAGCAGCCTGTACCTGTGTTATGGCTCACATGTCTGGTTCTGAGGTATATGGTGGTAGTGCTAAGTTCTAAGGTATATGGTGGTAGTGCTATTGTGTACTACAGAGACATCAGCCAGGTGTTCCTCACTGCACAGATGTCAGTACTCCCCATTGTTGGATCTACAGTGACCAGCTGTGATTATGGACGCTACACATCTAGCACTGGTTAGCATTAGAAAACAATGCAGTTGTCCTGTAGGTGTATGGGAGTTATCCTGTGTTTAGGACATTTGCCTTGGAATGGCACTGTGTGGGCGGATGCGACTTGGGTTTTATCCCCACTCCCGTGAATCATGGATGCATGTCATATGTGTCAAAGGCCTGTCTACTGTCAGCGATGTCATCCCAGAATGACAGCAGATGTTGTGTAAAAGATATATGTAGAGCAGCGTTACTGCTAACAATGACAACTACTAACACCAGAGCCCATTACAATGTGTTCTTTACATCTACCTGTAATAGCATGGCCACTGTGGCCTTCTGTGTTTAGCATCAGAGTGCATCCCAGTCAGCCCTGTGCTACTAAAGAGTATGAGCATGCCCAGTATATTCTTGTGTAGATGGACACATAGTAGTGCATTCCGACCAGCCCTGTGCTACTAAGTGTGTGAGCATGCCCCCTGTGCTACAAAGTGTATGAGCATGCCCAGTATACCCTTGTGTAGATGGAAACATAGTGCATTCCGAACAGCCCTGTGCTACTATGTGTGAGAGCATGCCCAGTGACACCTTCTGTCGGTTATGTGCCTTTGTGTATGGGCATGGCCGTTGTAACCCTGTATAGTGATAGTAGTCGTCCATTCCACAGATGGGCATACTCAGGTCAGGATGGATTCCTACTTTAAACACACAGGTTCACAGGTATGTACATCTTAACTGCCAGCATCCCTGTTGATGTCCGCATTCCCAGAAGGTCACAATGACAGCCTTGAAATGTGTAGTCTGTGTGTTTTGTAACTGCGTAATGCTGTAGTGTAGTAAAGTAGTTAGGTCGGTGTTCTAATCCCAGACATGCCAAGTGTGTGCGTGTGTGTCTGCCTGCATGAGACAAGTACAGTGCTTTGTAGTATTCGCTGTAGCGAGTGCCCTAAACGCGTATTGCTGCAGTGTGATACGGTAGGGGGTTGTATACAGGACATGGCAAGTGTGTGTTTGTCTGCAGAGCCTGTGTAGAGGTGGCCATGATTGTCTTACCATTGGACATGTTTGGGAGCGGGTTCTCTAGTTTTCCTATATGGTATCAGTCTTACGACACATTGGCCACCTCACAAGGAGTACAGCTGTCAGTCAGCCACAGGACTGTGTTGGCAAGCCATACCCATACATCTGGCAAAAGGCCTGGTGAACTAAGTATGCAGCCCTACTAGTACCCGGTATACGTCCCCCACCCATGTGCCATGCATAAACAAACTTGCCTAGGATATCCCACTATGTTGCTAGTACCATGCAAATTGAGGACAGATAGTAGGCATGGTGTGAATGCAGTGGCCTGCAGAGGACATGGCACCCAGTAGAGCGGTACAATAGGCACATATATGTGGACATTGTGTCTTCACTATGTTCCACAATGAATGCCTGCAACATACGTGGTGCCATCAAATGTGATCCACAAAGGCCAGACAATGCTGTACACATGTGCCCTGTATGGACCCATGCCACATGACACCACGGAATACCTGTATCATACTATCCATGCAGGTGCAGGGCCGACCTGCTCACTATAAGCAGGTTTCGCCACACCAGGCCAGTATTGGCATATCAGGGTATAACAGGCTGTGTACACATGTGTCTGCCAAACCAGGTACACCTGTACATGTCACTGTACAGTATTGTGGGACATGCACATCCCAGGCAATGCCCATGTGAAGAAATATCAAACACAGACATGGCATGTATTGCAAAGCTATGGCCCTACACATTGGTAACCAGGATGTCAGGCCAGATAATGCAGTACCCATCTGTGTGGGACATTGGAGACACTACACCCCTGCACTGCACATCACTGTCAGGTGACGCCATGGCAAGGATTACCCCTCACCCAGCCTTGTACAGCCATCTTGCACAGCCAAACACTACACACCCATGGAGCAATGCATACCTGCATGCCAGTACTGGCACCCTGTGTCTGAGTGTGGGTTGTGATGCTCCCAACCACAGTCACTCCCAGTATAAACCTCGTTGGCATACCAACAGTTGTCAAGCACTTTCACATGCCCTAGCCCACAGAACCTCCAGATATCCCCTGTGGTGCAAGTGGTCCTGTGCATTACTGCAGTGTGGCAAACTAAGTAGTTACGTTGCATATTTGTGACCCTGGCAAAGGTGTCAATGCATGTCCATCAGAGTGTGTGGTTGTGGTGACAATGGCATCCATTCACGTGGACAGACGTGTGCCACACCTAATGTATGTCTACTATATCTGTTACAGATGTCACTCACTCACCTACACACGTGTTCTTACAGCACAGCAACATGTCGCCTTTGTGGCACATTTAGTAGCGTCATGCACATGTAATAGTAATGAGTAGTCAGGGGTTTGACCCCCTGTACTGTTAGTCGTGTGGCAGATGATGCTTATGGTTAAGTCTCCAAGCCCTTCCCTGGTGTACATTGCCTGTCCCATGCACACACTCTCTGGTGGATGTGAAGGTGTACACCTGCACAGCAGCAGCATGTGTACTGTAAGTGATGGAAATGGTCAGGAGATGGCCTCTGCACCTATCGCAGTCCTCCTCTGATTGCATGTGGTACAGCTGTGATGGTGTTCCCATAGCCATCCGCATGATAAACACAGTACACTATCTAGGGAAACATGTTGTTATCTGGCCATGACAGTCGCTGTGAGTGGTACCTGGATGTGGTGTTCTGACATGGCATCACAGATGATATCTGGATGTACCTCAATCATTTTCCACAGTGGGAAATAGCCTAAAGACAGGAGGGTGATGTGCCACACATGACTACAGCATGTAAGCGTAGCTATGCTGCACTGAGACTACTGCCTGTTTAACATGTGTGTGGTAATGGCTATTCTGCATGTTATAATACAGACATGACAGTACTCTGTTCATGAGGAACCCCCATATGTAGGGCCATCTGTGAACTGGTCAGTGTGTGCAACCATTTGTTTCCTGTGTTACACACTGAACAGGTATGTACATCTGTGCACAGCAGAAGCATGGTGTGAGGATTGCAGACAGTACATGATGATAGGGATGTATTACTGCCATCGCATCCCTGACTGGACATGTGTCACATGAGACAGTGGTATGACAGACAATGTGTGGGATTCCCAGTGACACACCAATAATGGGCAACTGTTCATAGCTGCGGTCACACGTTCATAGGTTCATAGGTTTATACTAGGCTATCTGCCCTAAGGCATTTATAAGCCTAGCCCAGAGTTTTTGTGGCTTACGTCACCCCTAATGTTAAAAAATACTGTGCCCATTAGTTTGTTGTGCCTCTGTCCAGCAGCGACACAGAGATGATTCCCGGGGTAAACCTACGATCTCCCATCCACAGGTCAAGATCTCTCTTGAACAGAGCCAGTCAGGTGCTCTGCCTCACATGGACCGGGATTTTATTCCACAACATAGAGAGTCTCTGGGTGACAAATCTATCCCTCCAGCATGTCCTATTTATATCCGTGCTAAGGTTTAAGTCGCTTGCTCTAGTGGATCTGGTAGATTTGGATTTTTTGAGGTGGTGCATGTCCATTAATTCCGGGTTGGACATGGCCTTGTATGTCAGGCACAGGTCACCTCTGAGCAGACGGTATGAGACTGAATAGAGCTGGAATTTCTTCAGTCTGGCAGCATATGACAGATTTTGGAGTCCCTTTATCCTTTTGGTGAGGAACTTTTGGGGTCTCTCCAATTGCTGCAGGTGTCGGGCGAGATACATCCCGAATGGGGCACTGTACTCGATCATTGGTCTGATAAGTGAAGAGTACAGGGGAACAATGACCTCACTTGATCTGGATGTGAATCCCTTCATGATCAGGTGGGCAATGTAGAAGGTTTTTCTAACCACTTTAGCAATGTGAGTGTCAAAAGAAAGGCCACTGTCAACCTGGGTCCCCAGGTCCCCGATAACCTCTTCTGTGCTTAGTGGATTGCCACCTATATGGTAGCTTGGGGTTACCTTGTTTTTCCCGAAGGGTATGACTATACATTTTTTGGCATTTAACTTCAGGCCATGGCTCAGGCACCAGCTATCAGTTTCCGTGAGACCCCTCTGAAGGATATCTGTGTCCGATGTACTTTCCACTATGGCTCCCAGTTTGCAGTCATCTGCAACGTCTACTACACATTGTACAGTTGGCATGCAGTATATATGCATGTGTTGTGCTCCCTCTGCAAATGTATACCATCTGTTGTGTTGGGTTGCTGGTGATATCTATGCATGCTGTCGTAGGTAATCCTGTATGCTATTGTCTATCACTAAGCCATATGCGTGTTTAAAACGCAACACCATAGGCTGAATGGGTTGGGAGGTCCCGGCAGAACCTCCTGTCCCACTTCAGCTGACCATGGCACCAGACACTAACAACGGGGGCCCAGCCATAGACATCAACCTCTGTTGGCTCTGCATCACCTTCTGGTGGTACCACCACTGAGGATGGAGCATGTCCTCCCTGGGAGCGGGACCAGACAGGTACATATTTGCTGTCGTGCGGTCACGGACATGTTGCTTTGGTGGCTCCCTAAGGGGTTACGAAGCCAGATACGCCAGTTAAAGGGCGGTGCCACATTTACAGGGTGATGCTGCCCCTCCTGGACAGCCCCCAGCACTTCCTCCTTTGCAGCTGTGTAGGTGCATTGGCAGTTGCCCAATGGCTGGGGACCTCCATCCCACTGTTCCCATGGGCTTTTGAATGCCAAAGACCCATCCCCGTCCAGGGTGTATCCCCCCCACATGCGTCATATACCAACCCTGTATGCTGTCTTTTCTGTGATCCTACCTATCCTCCACGGCCATACCTACACTCCTTCCACAACATCTGACCCTTACCTACGGACACATAAGGCCATCTGCCCTATACATAGCTGTCCATTACACACACATGCCCACTGGACACATGAAACCCTTGTAAAATGCATCACAACATACTCCTGTTATCCTCACCCCTGTCCCTCAGGCGCATGATCCTGGTATGCACATCACTCTTACATGGTCCAGGTACATGTGAGGAGGATGACCCCAATGTACACACAACACTACCGGTCCTTCTATGGTTACCCCATTTATCTTAATCATGATGATGATGTTGCACACAGCAGCTTGCAAGAGTACTGCTCACACATAATTATTGGACAAGTACTGTTGTGTTAATGTACATTACATGCACAGAGTGATGTATACCGCCAATGTACAACTATTTGCGTGTATGACTGACACATGTCTGTCTGAGAGAGTCTTGTGATCACATAGAGCAACACCACTACATAATACAAGTGTCACTGGTGTTTCCAGTTTCATTAGTTTGTAATGCTTTGTTGCCACATGGTATGTTCCGGATACATCTCTATATATGCATGTACCTATATGCTGGACATAAACACTCACATATACATCTACATGATAGGATACATTCCTATACTGTTGAATGACTGCACTGTATGATATGTTTATGGTACTGTCCGTTGTCTGTATATCTGCCATGGCGTACTGGTAATACATATTAGCTGTGTGCGCAGGGTACTGGTTCCGACCCTTGCAAAGGATGTTTATTTGGTTGCAGGGAAGAATAAGCCCATTGGATACGGAGGGAGAAAGGCACATTAAAGCAGTTGGGAGTGAGTGTGCGTGGGTTTGTGCGGTGTTAAGCACTGCTAACCTCAGGTTACAGCCTCTTACGCTCGGTTAGCCTCTACATTGCTTTACCAGTGCAATACTCACATACTGATAGCCAAACACGCTTACACCCGCTCGCTCCCACACTTGCAAATGCACCGACATTGGTGCTTGCATCTGTCACTCACACCCCTGGGTGGGAACGAGGACCACACTATTACCTTGTGATGCTTATTACATCGGACTACATGACTACAGTATCGGGATTGGCTGCCCATTAGGTGACGGCATCGTGTTCGACTGTACGGAATCAGCGGCCTGTCCAGTGAATCAATCAAATTTGTGTGTACCTCATACAATGTGCTCCCACCTTGTGATGCCTATTACATCGGACTACATGAATACAGTATCAGGAATGGCTGCCTATTAGGCGACAGCATGGCGTTCAACTGTACGAAATCAGCGGCCTGTCCAGTGAATCAATCAAATTTGTGTGTTCCTCATACAATCTGCTCCCACCTTGTGATGCCTATTACATCGGACTACATGACTACAGTCATAGCCGGCCTTAGACATAGGCCAACGAAGCAGCCGCCTGGGGCGCTGCTTTAGTGGGGGCACTCTACCAGAATTTACTTGGTGTAGGTAGACCAGGATGGGGGCACTGGGTGGTGTGTGCCGTTGTGCCCTTTGCCTAGGGCACCAGTTAACCTAAGGCCGCTTCTGACTACAGTATCGGGAATGGCTGCCCATTAGGCGATGGCATGGCGTTCGACTGTACGAAATCAGCAGCCTGTCCAGTGAATTAATCATATTTGTGTGTTGTGCATACAATCTGCTCCAGTCTGGCTGATACATGGGAACCGAGATTCTTCAATACAGACAAGTAGCTGGGTTGTGGGAGCTACATCTGTTGGCCGAGACATGCTACTGCATACCTATTATAGGTTTGCCACCTTTTCAATTGGCCAAGATGGGACTTTAGGGTTACCACCGGTCCCACTTTGCGAGGGACACTGCAAAAATAATCAAGACATAGCAAATGTCCTGATTACAGGACATTATTATATTCTACGTTTCATTAACAGTTGCATAAAAAGTACAGTTTTGTACCTACCATAAATGTAGATGTCAGAGTGCTCATACAGCTGCAGTCATAACAGATGGGTTATCCTGCCGTCAGGCGGGTCCTCGGTCGGCCGAATTCCAAAGTCTAGGTCCGGCGTCGGGTGTCGTCGCTTCTTCCTTGACGTCAGTGCGGCAGGGGTATAAAAGAGGCAGCAGACGCCATTTTCTTCACTTTTTCTTGCCCCAGATGTCAGGTGCCCCCAGAAAGAAGGCAAACATAATGTTATGCAAAGATGCAATGTTGATAAATCAAAAACAGTAGTTGCAAGCAAATACACCATAAAAGAATACCCCAAATAGGTTATATGAAAAGTGTTTGTCATAAGGCCTGTCCTAACAGGGGATGGAGGGAGGGAAACCTGGACTGCAGCTGTATGAGCACTCTAACATCTACATTTATGGTAGGTACAAAACTGTACTATGTTCATCGTGCAAACAGTTGCAGTCATAACAGATGGGTAGAATCCCAAAGCTAAGTAAGGGTGATAGGCACCAAGTGGAACTAGGAGGGGCTAGGATGCCCTGCAGGACTGCTGTGGCAAAGCCTGCTCTAGATTTTGAGTATAGTGGGAGGTGATAGTGCTTGGAGAAAGTGTGCACTGAACACCAGGTGGCTGCTTCCAAAATGTCCTTGGTATGGACCCCCCAGAGGAAGGCTGCAGAGGTAGCTGTGGCTCTGGTGGAGTGGGATCTGATGCATGCAGGCACAGTTTTTCCATGAAATGAGTAACAAAAGCGTATGCAATGGGCTATCCATTTTGAAATGGTCTGTTTGGAAATAGCCTTTCTCTGAGCACCTACAGCATAGGACACAAAAAGAGTTGCTCAGATTTCCTGAATGGCTTTGTTCTGTCCAAGTAGTAACAAAGTTGTCTGTGAATGTCCAAGGAATGTAGTAGTCTTTCCCCTTGGTTTTGTGGATTAGGATAAAAGGTAGGCAAGTGGATAGTCTGATTCAAAGCTACACTGGATACTACCTTTGGCATAAAGGTAGGATTGGTTCATAAGGAAACTCTGTCCTGATGGAAAATGATGAATGGTTGCACAGCCATGAGGGCCTGTAGCTCCGAAACCCTGCGTGCTGAGGTGATAGCCAGAAGAAAGGCTGTTTTCCATGACAAGTACTGTAAAGCTCTGTAGAAGAAGCTGGCTCGAAGGGGGGAAGGGTCAGCTTTTCCAATACGTAGTTGAGGTCCCAAGCAGGGACTGGTGGTTTCCTTGGGGGTTTTAAATTCTTTGCCCCTCTGAGGAACTGCCTTAAGAGAGGGTGAGAGAATAATGGAGGATCTGTGTTGTATTGTGCAGAGATGGCTGAAGCGTGGATCTTGATGGAGGAGAAGGAAAGTCCATTGTTTAACATCTCAGCTAGGTACTGTAAAATTTGAGGAATATTTATTACCCAAGGATCCTGTCCCTTTTCTTGATTCCAGGCACAAAATCATTTCCATTTGGCGGAGTAAGCCTTTCTAGTAGAAGGTCTTCTGGCCTCCAAGATGACATCCTGCACCTCCTTGAAGAGGAGAAACTGTTGGGAAATCAAGGAATTCTCCATGCAGCTAGATTTAGAGTTTTGAGATGGCTGTGAAGGGTTTTGTAGTTGTGCTGGGACAACAGAAGAGGGACTAAAGGTAGGATCCATGGTGGGGAATGTGTCAGGCTCTTCAGGAGCGGATACCAGTGTTGTCTTGGCCAGTCTGGAGCGATGAGAATCATTTTCGGCCTCTCTGCTCTGGCTTTTAGTAGAACTTTGCGCAGCAGAGGAAGAGGCGGGAAGGCATAGACTGTCAATGTTGCCCAATTGAAGGAAAGTGCATCCACTTTCCAGGCCTTTGGATGATAGGTCCTTGAACAAAATTTTTTCAACTGGCAATTTCTGTGGGTAGCAAAGAGATCTATGTCTGGCTGTCCCCATGCCTGAGTTATCTTTGTGAAAAGTTGAGGATGCAACTTCCATTCGTGTGGATCTGTCATATTTCTGCTTAGGTTGTCTGCCAGTGTGTTTTCCTTCCCTGGCAGGAATTGTGCCTGCAGTTGAATTTGCAATTCCAGTGCTGTGTTCCATAGGTTCATGGCTTGCCTGCACAGCGGGTATGAATGAGTTCCCCCCTGTTTGTTTATGTACCACATCACTGTGGTGTTGTCTGTCCTTATCAATAACTGGCCTGGATGCAGTAGGTCTTTGAAGGTCATAATAGCCTTTTGCACGGCTAGCATTTCCTTTTGGTTGATGTGAAGGTGCTTCTCTTTTCGGGTCCATTTTCCCTGAATGCACTGATCTGTCATGTGTGCTCCCCAGGCGTAGTCTGAGGCATCTGTTGTGATGATTTGAGTTGCTTGAGGTACACAGAAAGGAAGACCTGTGTTTCTTTGGCAAGCTTGAGTCTACCAAAAAAATTCCTTTTGAAGGCATGGAATGAGTGGGATAATTGTTTCCAAGCTGTGGCTGTGTTGAGACCATAAGTTTTTCAGGTACCATTGAAGTTTCCTCATATGCAGCTTTACACATGGGATTAGTAGGATGCAAGATCCCATGAATCCCAGAGCCTGCAGGATTTTCCTTGCAGTTAGCCTGGTGTAAGTTGCCATTTTTCTGAAGTATTGAGACAGTTGCCCTTGCTTGTCTGGCGTGAGGTAGGCCATCTGGGTGGTTGTATCCAAGCTGGCACCCAGGAAAATTATTTGTTGAGAGGGTATTAGTTTTTATTTCTTTTTGTTGACTGTGTATCCCAGGAAGTTCAACACTTTTATTACAAACGCCAGGTGATGCAGTAGTATTGTCCTTGCTGTCCGCTTGTATCAGGCAGTCGTCCAGATATGGGTAGATCTGTATCCCTTGTAGCCTGCAGAAGGCGATTACTGATGCCAGGCATTTCGTAAACACTCTGGGCGCAGTAGATAAGCCAAAAGGCAATGCAGAGAATTGGTAATGGGTTGAACCTGCAAGAAATCTGAGGTATTTTCTGCAATCTTGTCTGATAGGGACATGCAGGTATGCCTCCTTGAGGTCCAATGTTACCAGCCAAGACTCCTTGCCCAGCATGGGAAGAAGCTGCTGTAATGTGAGCATCTTGAATTTTGGCACCTGTAGATATGTGTTTAGGATGGATAGGTCTAAGATAGGTTTCCAATCTTTGTCTTTCCTCGGTACCAGGAATAGTCTGGAATAAAACCCTTGACCTTGTTCTTTTGCAGGTACCTCTTGAATTGCTTTCATGTCCATGAGAGCTGAAACTTGTTTTTGTGCCTCTGCTCTTTGATTTTGTGGCAGGTTTGGCATGCCTCTCATTTTTGGAAGGGTGTGAAAGTGGAACCTGTAGCCTCTGTCTATAATGTCCAGAATCAATTTGTCTTTTGTAACAATATGCCAATTTTTTGAGAATGTCAGTTTTCCACCCAAAGGTGCTGCCATTAAAACTTTGCTTGGCAGCTGTAGGGGGAAGTCATTGTGTCCGTTTTCTAAAAGACTGTGATCTATCTTCTCCACCTCTTGGGGTTGGTGCTTCCCACTGTCTGGCTCTGAAAGATCCTTGAGGTTGCCCTCTGCCCCTTGGGCGCCTGTATCTGCCCCTTTGAGGTCTGTCCGTGGCTGGAAAGGACCAATTTTTTGAAGGCCAGTTTCTGCTGAAACGTGGAGGCTGTACTTGCAGAAAATCTTTCACTGTTTGCATTAATTTTGCTTTTTCCTCCATTTTCTTTAGCACCTCCTCAGCTTTAACACCAAACAATACATCTTTTGAAGAGGTGCATCCAATAATTTAGCTTTGACATGATCTGGTAAGGTTTGCTCTTTGAGCCAAGCATGCCTACGTATAACAGACCCTGTAACAGCAGCTCTACATGAGGCCTCTAAAGCATCAAAACCACACTGCAAGGTATGTTTACCCACTTGCTCTGCACCATGCAACAAATCCTGCAACTCTTTTAAATCTGGTTGTTCTGGTTGTGTCATCTTGCTTTTCAGCTGAGATATCAGAAACTGTTGATACTTTAACATATGGAACTGACAGTTTAATGCCCTCATGGTTAAAGTGGCCGAGGTGTACACCTTTTCCCCCACCTTTCTAAAGCTCTGGAATCTCTCTCTGAAGGTAATGGATTTTTAGCAGTAGAGGCCTTAATTCCCTTGGGACCCTGTGAAATTGTTTCTGGGTCAGCAGTATGGCTTTTATATAGGAACTGGTGAGAATTAGGAACCCAGTAATACCTGTCTGGTTTAACAGGAGCTGGAGGCAAAGAATCAGGATTAAGGCTGGCTTCTGTGTACACATCATCCAATATATCTAAAACAGGAGGGATAGCCAGAGGCCTATGCTGGGGGAGCAGAAGAAATTCCCTGAGCCTTTTCTAGGAATCTGAGTAATCTTGGCCTTCCCAGTCAAAGTGTTCCTCAGTGTATGCAGGGTTTCCCCAAAAGCGAAGTCCACAGGGGGGGGGGGGAGACAGAGGGAATAGACTCCTCTGCATCAGAATCTTCGAATGGAGAATAGGCATAATCCTGGTCCTCAGACAGTTCTGAGGTAACAGAAGCTTGATATGTGGAATGGTAGTCTTCCTCTAATCTGGGCCTTTTGTCAGAGGGGGGTTGAGAACCCCTGATAAGAGTAATCAAACCCTCAGCCATTTTAAGCATCTGCTTTTTAGGCATGGTGCCTTGAGAGGGGGTCTGAGGAACCTGTTTTTTGGTTTTCATGGCTGCTTTAGATTTAGTGAAGGCTTTAATAGAGAAGACGGAAGGCCTGAAGACCCCTTGAGAAATGGCAGGCCTGCCTAAATTCTGAGTTTGCCTGCCAGGAGTGGCGTCGGGATCTGTAGTAGGAATGGGGGCCGAGGAGCCTGTGACCTCGGGTACTGAAGACACTGGTAATGCATTGTCATCGGTACTCATGGGCTGCGTAGGCGCCTCGCTGAGTACCGGAGAACCGGTAGTCGGCCTTAGCGCGGTTTCAGTAGGTGGTGCGGACCTCGTATGTCGGTCCTTATCTTTGCGGTTTTTTGCTCAAAACTGGAGTCGGAGTATCCAACGACATAATATAATTAAATTTTTTGCCAAAAAAGTGAAGGGCAAACTCCGCCCGACACTTAATAGTGCGCTTATTGAATCTAGCACAAAAACGTCAGGCCGAGACATCATGGTCTGGGCCTAAGCAAGGTATACAGAAAGAGTGGAAATCCTTATGCGGTATTTGCTTCCCACATGAAATGCAATTATTAACTTTGTCTGACATCGGTCTGAGGCAAGAAAAGTTTCCCCAACGGGGTACTTTGCTTTCAAGAAGACTTCGGCTGAAATACTTTCGTAAATCTCAGGAGCTGGCCGACCAGCACTTGCGAACTGCTTCTGCTTCGGGCACAGTGCAGCAAGAAAGACTGAAGAAAATGGCGTTGGCTGCCTCTTTTATACCCCTGCCGCACTGACATCAGGGAAGAAGCGACAACAACCGACGCCGGACCTAGACTTTTGAATTTGGCCGACCGAGGACCAGCCTGACGGCAGGATAACCCTTCTGTTATGACTGCAGCTGTATGCACGATGAACATCAGTTATTTTACATATGAAACTTCTATATGTTATGTGAAGTAGCATAAGCAATTCAAATGTAACTAGATTAAGCTTTTATTTGTGCAAATAAGTATAATCCTGTACTATGCACCGCTGTAGGTATGTTTTGCCCTGGAAAGTCTGACATTTCTACAGAACATGTCCCACTTTGGCCATTTGGAAAGATGGCAACCCTATAGGACCTGTATGTAGAGACGTCAGACTTTGCAGAGCAACACATACCCACAGCCAGTAGAAAGGGCAGTACTTCACATTTTGCCTAAATAAAAGGTTACTCTTGTAGCATTATAGTTGCTTATACTGTTACTTATAACATGCAGGTGCTTCAGGTGCAAAATAATTGTTTTATGCAACTACTACAGACAATATAGGTAAGCTTTGCCCTAAATCACAGGCCATTTGCCATAATTACAGTTATTTTCCAGGACACAACTGCCCAAAGGGGAGTATCCCTTGCAAAGGTGGACAAGTGGTAACCCCAACCCTATTATTCTATCAACTTTCTAAGGTAGTCGGCGGAACATGTGCTTTCTCTCACTATCAGACCTCTCATACAAATGGGGAATGAACATGGAATCAGGGATACTGCATAACGACCTCAGGGACAAATTTAGAAGGTTGGTGCTATTAACCTGACACACTGATGGACCCAGAGCACATATGCACTCATACACATTGTCTGAGGTACATGCTGTTTAGGACTCTTACATGTTGTCATTATTCATTACGTGTATTCCGCCACCTTTCCTCCTAATATCACTAGTTCTAGGAGAGTTTAGTTGGGACTGTGTTAGATTCTGATTCGTAATCACGGACGTCCATGGTAAATCGGGGACAGTTCAATGATATGGTCCCTATGTGTTCCCCCAATAGTTTACGGACTGTCCAGTAGATGTGCTCTTAAGGTTTGGGAGGTATGGGTGTCTGCTATACCCACATCGGAATATTACTTACACCCATGGGGTGGTCCTAATATGTGTCTGCTAGCCAACACCTGCACGCCTAGGCCCATAATCGCATACCCGTAGTTCACCTACCTGCCACTACTCTACAGCACTCATCCTTCCTTGGGCGCAGGTGGGATATGAACACACCCCTACACACTACCCACTCTCCCCGTGTCGGGACACACGTCATACGTTACATCAACCCATGTGTTAACAGGCTTGCACACCCTACTGTTCCGTGTACAGCTACATCCTGGTCGCAGTAGTCTTTACTCGCATTGCCTGGAAGAGCAACATTTTTAGTGTCCTACAAGGGACGTCGCTGTCCATGTTTAAAATGTAGACCTAGGAGATCTCTCCCACTGGTAGTTTCCTGCTGGTGGTCTGGGAAGCAGTGTTGTATTTACCTTTATTGCGTGTCTATATGTCTCACCGGCCTAGCTGGGGGGGGGGGTAGACGTTTGTTGATTGGACCTCCCACCAACATATGCCCGGTCTCAACATTTGTTACCCGTAACTGCTGTAACGTAACCTAGGTATATTTACTGTAACATATATATATA